>NW_015173684.1:266668-266818 GCF_001447785.1 Gekko japonicus | reverse complement strand
GGTAGCCTATGAATGTAAGTTTCTGTGCCCTGGGACCACCTTTCCTCCTTTGGTTCAGAGGAATGTTTACCCATGCTTTGGATCCAAAAATCCTCAAGTGTTGCAATGATGGGTTCTTGCCATACAGAGCCCTGTATGGTATGTCATCAA
>NW_015173684.1:258815-264214 GCF_001447785.1 Gekko japonicus | reverse complement strand
TGACACTGTCTAACCATCTCATCCTTTGCCGTCCCCGTCTTCTTTGACCTTCAATCTTTCCCAGCATCAGGGTCTTCTCCAGTGAGTGCTCCCTTCTCATTTGGTGGCCAAAGTATTTGAGCTTCAGTTTCATTATCTGGCCTTCCAGGGAACAGTCAGGGTTGATTTCTTTTAGGATTGACTGATTTGATCTTCTTGCAGTCCAAGGGACTCTCAAGAGTCTTCTCCAGCACCATAGTTCAAAAGAATCTATTCTTCGGCGCTCGGCCTTCCTTATAGTCCAACTCTCGCAGCCATACATGACTACTGGGAATACCATTGCTTTGACCATGCGGACTTTTGTTGGCAGGGTGATGTCTCTACTTTTTATCATGCTGTTTAGGTTCGCCATCGCTTTCCTCCCAAGGAGCAGGCGTCTTTTAATTTCATGGCTGCAGTCACAGTCTGCGGTGATCTGGGATCCCAGGAACGTGAAGTCTGTCACTACTTCCACAGCTTCCCCTTCTATTTGCCAAGGAGTGATGGGGCCGGATGCCATGATCTTAGTTTTTTTGATGTTGAGCTTCAAGCCCACTTTTGCGCTCTCCTCTTTTACCCTGAGCAAGAGGCTCTTTAGGTCCTCTTCACTTTCTGCCATTAGAGTGGTATCGTCTGCATATCTGAGGTTGTTGATCTTTTCCCCAGCAATCTTAATTCCCGCTTGTGATTCATCCAGGCCAGCATTTCGCATGATGTACTCTGCATATATATTAAATAAGCAAGGTGACAATATACATCCTTGTCGTACTCCTTTTCCTATGCTAAACCAATCAGTTGTTCCATATCCGGTTCTAACTGTTGCTTCTTGACCCTTATACAGGTTTCTCAAGAGACATGTGAGGTGGTCTGGTACTCCCATCTCTTTAAGGACCTGCCATAGTTTGTTGTGATCCACACAGTCAAAGGCTTTAGCATAGTCAATGAAGCAGAAGTAGATGTTTTTCTGGTACTCTCTTGCTTTCTCCATAATCCAGCGAATGTTGGCAATTTGATCTCTAGTTCCTCTACCTCTTCGAAACCCAGCTTGTACTTCTGGCAGTTCTCTATCCACGTACTGTTGAAGCCTAGCTTGTAGGATCTTGAGCATGACATTGCTAGCGTGTGATATGAGTGCAATTGTGTGATAGTTTGAACATTCCTTGGCATTGCCCTTCTTTGGGATTGGAATGTATACTGACCTTTCCCAATCCTGTGGCCACTGTTGTGTTTTCCAAATTTGCTGGCAAATTGCGTGCAGCACTTTAACAGAATCATCTTCTAAGACTTTGAATAGCTCAGCTGGAATACCATCACCTCCACTAGCTTTGTTGTTAGTAATGTTTTCTAAGGCCCATTTAACTTCACATTCCAGGATGTCTGGCTCGAGGTCAGTGATTATACCGTCGTGGTTGTCAAGGACATCAAGGTCTTTCTTGTATAGTTCTTCTGTGTATTCTTGCCATCTTTTCCTAATCTCTTCTGCCTCTGTTAGGTCCCTACCATTTTTGTCCTTTATCATGGCCAGCTTTGCATGGAACGCTCCCTTGATTTCTCCAATTTTCTTGAAGAGATCTCTAGAATTAGGTACCTTCTCCATAATCTGATGGTATTTATCTGCTAAGAGGACAGTATGATAAGATTTTTTTCTGTTCTTCCCAGAAATGTTCACAGAACAGGGAAAAGCAGCTCAGCTCAAAGATCTTTATAAAAAGGACAATATAGAAGAACATGCCCTATCATTTCCACTTCCACAGGGGCAATTCCATTCAAAATTCAGGTTTTATTGATATCTCCCTCTCTCAGAAGAGAGAAAATTAAACCACGTCTGAGAGAGAACTAATCTTGTTTTCCGAGTAGTACCTTAGAGACCAACGAGATTCCATGGGTAGGAGCATTCAAGAATCAAAAACCCCTTCATCAGATACAAGTAGGAAATATCTCTTAGAAAGCAAGCAAACACTGTATAAATAACGCAGACTACAATTACTCAAAAGTCATGCAAAACAGAGGTTGTTTATATAAGAATAACACATATATCAGTAAAATAAATTTACATTATACAAAGTACAGGTCCATGAATAGTGCAAGTCCATTAATGGTTCATATATAAGAATAGTGCAAGGCCATAAATGGTACATAGACAGGACCAGGCCTCTTTTGGGGCTGGAGCTCACCGGAACATAGTTCCGGGAGAGAGGAGGCCAGGGGGTGGGGACATGTAGCAAGCCCCGCCCCCCCGTTCCCAGTAGCGCTCCTCTCAGTCGTACTCCAGAGAAAGAAGAAGAAAGATAAGTTCTGGGGCTCCCCTCACTGCCTTTCCAGGCCCCGCCTCACAATCTCCCTTCTTGCTTTTCCAGGCCCTCGCTAAGAGGTAAAGGAAAAAAAAGTGTGTGTTTAAAATGTGCCTCCGGGGGGGGGGGGGTTTGCAAAGAAAAAAAAGTTTCTTTTTGTGTGTGTAAACTGTGCCTCCACAGCCTGCATCAGGAAGGAGAGAGGGCTTTGCAAAGAAAAAAACATTTGTGTGTGTGTGTAAAAAGTGCCTCCACAGCCTACCTGAGGTGCTGCGTTTTCCCATTAGCAATGAAGGCACCACAACCATTTCCTCACTTGCCAGTTCTCCCTTAATTTTTTTTTTCTCCCTGCAGTTTAAAGTGTGTGTGCGGGGAAGATGCATAAAGTGCTAACTGGAGTAGAGAAATGGCAGAAATAGTGACAAAATGACTAACCACTCCTTTCCCATTCAAAATCTCTCCCCCCCCAACCAAGAATTTGCTGTTCTTAAAATTGGCCCTGTTCTGCTAAGGGATACCCACTAGAGTAGGTCTGGATCAGTAGATGTATGGGGACCTAGATATGAGTCCAGTAACACCTTAGAAATGAGCAAGGTTTTTTTTTTTGGGGGGGGTAATAAGCTTTCAAGACGCGAAGCTCCCTTCATCAGATATAGGGAACTGAATATTTACCCCAATGTGACAAATAGCATTTCCATGGAACTATTTTTCAGGTTGAAAACTTGCATCCAATGAACCTGATGGGCAGTAGATTCAGGACAGACAAGGGGAAATATTTCTTTACACGGAGTGTGATTAAAATGTGGAATTTGCTGCCAGAGGATGTAGTGATGGCCACAGGAATAAGTGATGGCCACATGAAGCTGCCTTATACTGAATCAGACCCTTGGTCCATCAAGGTCAATATTGCCATGCCTACTCAGACTGGCAGTCACTCTCCAAGGTTTCAGAGAGAGGTCTGTCACATCACCTACTACTCAGTTCTTTCAACTAGAGATGTCAGGGATTCACATTGTGACTTCCTGCATGCAAAGCAGATGCTCAACCACTGACCCACATTGGCAAGCCCCTCCCCACATTGTGAATTACTGGAATGACAGCACAAGATCCAGCTATGTACAGAAAAAAAGGTCAGCAGATGGTAAGTGATATCCTGGTGAAACCTGCAAGATCCCTGTGCTTACTAGTCACAGGCGTGTGGTGCTATGAGCTGAGTAATTTTGGCTGGGGCAAGGACCCTTGGCAGTATGCATGGAGTACAACTCATTTCTTTCATCTGATATGCAGAGCAGATAGCCACATTTACCAAATCTGCACACACTTTAGTGACTCAAGACAGGGTTTAAGTACCATAAACCATTGAACTGCCTGCCATTTGTTTTTGTTTTTTGTCATTTTATTTTCCCATCAGTCCCTGCAGCATCTTGTTCTGAGGACACAAGGCGACTCCTACAGATTTTACCCCTGAGCACTCTGTAACGCTAATTCAGATTCATCCCAGCTGCATGTATGCAGGACCAGCCCTAGATCCAGTGGTGCCACAGGCAAGTCCTTCCCCTTCCAATAGTTCCAACTTTTGAACACCTTTTAAAAAATTGTGTGTGTGTTACCCAATCCTATTATAATCATTCACAGCCGGGCAGCCGGGATGGAATTTTCTCCTGTAATACTGGTTTGAAGGACCACTGCTGAAACTCTAAAGAGCCACTGCTAGTCTGAAAAGACAATACTGACCTTGATGGACTGACTGACTGAGCCAGTATAAGGCAGCTTCTTGTGTTCACCCTGGGTTGTTCTGAGGATAAAATGAAGGGAAGAACTGTGTATACTGACCCAAGTCCCTCGAGGGAAAACTGGGTAATGCACTGTCCGGTCAGAGCTGACTCCCGGTGACCCCATCCACAGGATGATCAAGGCAAGAGATGAGCAGAGGTGGTTTGCCATTGCTTTCCTCTGCGTACCAACTCTGGTCTTCCCTGGTGGTCTCCCATCCAAGTATTGACTATGGCCAACGCTGCTTAGCTTCCAAATTCTGACGAGCTTGGGCTGGAGGGAAGGTTGGGATAAAATTGAATCGTTAGGCTTTTCCCACAAGTAAGCCTTAACATTTATGGGATATTCCCTGAAGTGTTAATGGGTGTGCCTCCTAGCTACTGAGAGACTTATTTTTGTTTGGCCTTGGAGAAGAAACAGCAGTGTACAGTGTACAGATGTTATTGGTTAACACCCTCATTGTCTCTTAGGGTTTCTTCAACTCTCTCCGGCCTGAACTTACTAAGTATCCCGAAATAAGTGTGATCAACATTTGCCCAGGGCCTGTGCAGTCACAGATCGTACAGAATGCGTTTACTGAAGACCTTTCAAAGGTATGCCACATGTATAAGGAAGGAGGTGGAGGAAATGTTGAACCTTGGACTAATTGTACCTTCTGAAAGTCCTTGGGCCTCGCCTGTAGTGCTGGTCCCAAAACCAGATGGAACCATGAGATTTTGTGTGGATTATAGAAGGTTAAATAAACTAACCATTCCAGATGTGTATCCTATGCCAAGAGTGGATGAGTTGGTTGAAACAATTGGGGCTGCCAATTTTATTTCAACTTTGGATTTAACAAAAGGTTATTGGCAAGTGGCCATGTGCCCCAAAGACCAACTAAAAACAGCCTTTGTTACCCGGGAGGGGCTATTTGAGTTTACAGTCCTAGCTTTTGGTTTAAGGAATGCACCATCAACCTTCCAAAGGTTGATTGATAAAATGTTAACGGGGCTGTCTGAGTTTGCACTCGCTTACATTGATGATATAGCAATTTTCAGCCACACCTGGAAAGAACACTTGCACCACCTGGCAGTAGTGTTCCAACGAATAAAAGAAAGTGGTCTGACGGTGAAAGCGTCGAAGTGTCAACTAGCCATGACCCAGGTAAAGTATTTAGGGCATGTGCTAGGAGGTGGCAAAATCAGAGCCGATTGGGGCAAGGTACAGGTAATCCAAGAGTGGCCCAGATCCACCACCAAAAAACAAATTAGAGCCTTCATTGGAGTAGTAGGATACTACAGACATTTTATACCTGAATTTAGTGCGATAGCAGCACCG
>NW_015173684.1:240973-258233 GCF_001447785.1 Gekko japonicus | reverse complement strand
ATAAATTCACTAGTATCACAACTGCCTGCTTATTGTAAGGAACCTTCTGATAGGGTTTGTAATTTTTATTAGTTCTTCCTGAATTTGGGAAAGCCTAAACATTGTTTATAGTGTTTGTAGCGGGCACTTGTTGGTTGCCAACTGTTTGTTCCCATAAAACTGTTCCCCATTCCCCTGCCTTTCAGTCAAATAAATCGTTCTTCTTATTTCATTTTTAAACCCTGCTATTGGTGCCATTCTTTCATACCTGTCAGGAAAGGTTTGGGCTCCTGAGGTTCCCTTTACCTGAGAAGGGTTCCTCACAGCTGGCTTATGATATCTCTGGGGGTCAGAGGACAATTTTTGAAATGTGCACAAAACTATGATGGTCTTGCTGAAAGTGGGGAGCACAGAAATTGTTTACTGCAGCTTCTTCTCTCCCCCCCCCCCCCCCAGAAGCACATCACTTTCGGAGATCAGTTTCGTAAAATGACAACCGAACGCTGTGTCCGACTGACACTGGTGAGCCTGGTCAACAACCTGAAAGAAGCCTGGATTAGTGACCAACCGTACCTGGCAGCCTATTACCTCTGGCAGTACACACCCACCTGGGCCTGGTGGCTGTTGAACCTCTTGGGACCAAAGCAAATCCAGAATTTCAAGAGTGGAGTGGTATGTTCAGTTATTGACCTGACTATAGTGCAATAAACCTGGAGCGTAATGTCAGACAAAGCAATCTGTAAATTAAATTAACTGCCAAACCTATTGCTGGCATTTGGCCTTGTTCGCATTTTTGCATTTATTTATACCTCACTCTTCAGAGAGTGATTAAAATGTGGATTTCGCTGTCAGAGGATGTTGTGATGGCCACACGAATAAACAGCTTTAAAGGGGGATTAGATAGATAGATTCATGAAGAACAAGTCTAGAGCCAGTAGTGGTTAAGAGCAGCAGAGTCTAATCTGGAGAACCGGGTTTGAATCCTCAGTACTATACATGCAGCCAGCTGGGTGACCTTGGGTCAGTCACAGTTCGCTCAGAGCTGTTCTCTCAAGAGCAATTCTCAAAAGAGCTCTCTCACCCCCACCTACTTCACATGGTGTCTGTTGTGGGAAGAGGAAGGGAAGGAGATTGTAAGCTACTCTGAAACTCCAAGTGAAAGGCGGGGTACAAATCCAATATCTTCTTCATCATCAATGGCTACTAGCTGTGGTGACTGAGGGGAACCTCCACATTCAGAGGCACTAATCCTCTGAATATCAGAGCCATTTCTATCTATGTAGATTCCAGGCGCTGAATAAAGAGGGTCTTCTTCTCATAGGGTGGTGCCAACCCCCCACTAACTATGATTTAGTTTGCGAGAATCCTCCCTGCCCACCTGATAAGAGTTCTAGAGTACTACTAACTTGTAGTAAAGGTAAAGGTTCCCTTGCTCGAAAGCCAGTCGAATCCGACTTTAGGGTTGCGGTGCTCATCTCCGTTTCAAAGCCGAAGAGCCAGCGCTGTCCGAAGACGTTTCCGTGGTCATGTGGCTGGCATGACTAAACACCAAGGTGCATGGAACGCTGTTACCTTCCCACCGAAGTGGTACCTATTTATCTACTTGCAAGTTCTTGCTTTCGAACTACTAAGTTGGCAGGAGCTGGAACTAGAGACGGGAACTCACTCCATCATGCGGCACCCGGGTCTCGAACTGCTGAACTACTGACCTTCCACAGCCTGCAGTTCAGCGTCTGAACCACTTGAGCCACCGCAGCTCCTTGTAGTAGACAAACAAATAGTCACTAGCCAAAAGTTAGGATGCATACCTTGATGGTATGAGAAACAAGCTCAGAACTTTGTGTCTTTGGTTCTTTTTGCAGGATGCAAATGCTTCTTTCTTCTAAAAGACTTCCTGAGGAGGCATGCTCTTCCTCCTTTGCGCCAGTACCAGCATCAGACAGAGAAGTGACCATCTTCCTCTGCTTCAAGTTTTGTTTTGTTTTTTGTTTAAATGTGTAACTTTACTTCTGGCTGCTATATAATCTGACACATATCACGCTGGTTTTAATGTATACCTTTGAATAAGTTTCTGTATAGGATGCTGTTTGATATGGTCAAACCGATAGCCAAAAATTGTTCTTTTATTTTTATATATATAAACACACACACACACACACACACACACACACTATATTTACCCCTGATCTCCACCGCTGCTGTCCTTCCATTGAACAGAGACTGTCTTAATGTAGACTGGGATTGCCCAATCTTTCTGAGCCGACACCAGTTTGGTGTTGTGGTTACGTGTGCGGACTCTAATCTGGGAGAACCGGGTTTGATTCCCCACGCCCCCACTTGCAGCTGCTGGATGACCTTGGGCAAGCCATAGTTCTGTCAGAGCTGTCCTTGGAAGGGTAGTTCCTCTCAAGAGCTGTCTCAGCCCCACCTCCCACACAGGGTGCCTGTTGTGGGGAGGGGAAGGGAAAGGAGTTTGTAAGCCGCTCTGAGACTCTGAGTGAAGGGCAGGGTATAAATCCAATCACCTTCCTTCTCCTCCTCTTCTTTGGAATTCTGACACAGGGTGGCGGGCACAAGCACAAAATGGCTACTGCAGGAGGCGGAGCTGACCAGAGAATGTCCGGGAGTGAGGTTATGCTTAACTCTAAGAGTAACACTTCAGGACTTCAGACAGAGAAGCTCTGCTTAAACAAGATGCCTTTTTCAACGAAAATATTGTTTAAAACTACTTCATTCACACAATGAAGATCCTTGTAGAGTGGTGGCAGCTGCCACCGCCAAAGCAATGTTTTTCAAGATCTACAGAGTCAGTCAGAAGGTGTGCTGGGCGAAAGCGTCACCTGGCCCCCACCCACTTTCTAAAACACTTGGTGGGTGTCAGAAAAGGAGTCATCTGGTGCCACGGTGCCCAGGGGCACCGCGTTGGGGACCCCTTCTGTAGACTTTTCATACCCCTATACCCCCTCCCAAGGCATTTTCCCAAACAGCAATGCCTTGGGCCACACACAAATTTTCAATGTTATACCTTCTACCTCTGAAGTATTAACAGGGCTCTTTTTGTAGCAGGAACTCCTTTGCATATTAGGCCACACACCCCTAATGTAGCCAATCCTCCAAGAGCTTACAGAGCTCTTCTTACAGGAGCTACTGTAAGCTCTTGGAGGATTGGCTACATTAGGGGTGTGTCGCTAGCAGTTCGAAAGCAAGAAATCGCAAGTAGATAAATAGGTACCACTTCGGTGGGAAGGTAACAGCGTTCCGTGCACCTTGGTGTTTAGTCACGCCAGCCACATGACCACGGAAATGTCTTCGTACAGCGCTGGCTCTTCGGCTTGGAAACGGAGATGAGCACCGCAACCCTAGAGTCGGATTCGACTGGCTTTCGAGCAAGGGAACCTTTACCTTCACCTATGATCGTACAATAAAGAATTCAACAGCTTTAGGTGTTATTTTTCTGTATCTTGCTTCGACATCCACTCACCACCCTCCTCACTGGTGGAGGCACAGAGGAAGAGCAGGGCTTGAGGGGCAGATCTGAACTGCCTGGGCAGGACGGGACGAGGACATAACTTCAGTGGTTGACCGACCGCAGGGCACCCCCAACCCTTCATTAATTATCAGACTGGCCCATCGGTCTGCCACGGAGATCCATTCCTCCCGCCACTTCTTGGTTCAGAGTTTTGATTGGCTGGTCCTCTCTTCTGTCAGGAAGATAAGAACATAAGAGACGCCAATGTTGGATCAGGCCAAAGGCCCATCCAGTCCAACACTCTGTGTCACACAGTGGCCAGAAATACCAGTGCCATCAGGAGGTCCACCAGTGGGGCCAGGACATTAGAAGCCCTCCCACTGTTGCCCCCCCCCCCAAGCACCAAGAAGACAGAGCATCACTTGCCCCAGAGCCCCTACCTATACCTTGTGGCTAATAGCCACTGATGAACCTCTGCTCCATATGCCTATCTAATTCCCTCTTGAAGCCATCCATGCTTGTAGCCGCCGCCACCTCCTGTGGCAGTGAATTCCATGTGTTCATCACTCTTTGGATGAAGAAGTACTTCCTTTTATCGGTTCTAACCCGACCGCTCAGCAATTTCATGGAGTGCCCACGAGTTCTTGTATTGTGAGAAAGGGAGAAAAGTACCTCTTTCTCTACCTGCTCTATCCCATGCATAATCTTATAAACCTCAATCATGTCACCCCTCAGTCGTCGTTTCTCCAAGCTAAAGAGCCCTAAGCACTAACCTTTCCTCATAGGGAAAGTGTTCCAACCCTTTTATCATTCGAGTTGCCCTTTTCTGCACTTTTTCCAAAGCTATAATATCCTTTTTAAGGTGTGGTGACCAGAACTGCACACAGTATTCCAAATGAGGTCGCACCATTGATTTATATAGCGGCATTATGATATTGGCTGATCTGTTTACAATACCCTTCCTAATAATCCCCAGCATAGCATTGGCCTTCTTTATTGCAGTCACACACTGTCTCGACATCTTCAGTGAGTTATCTACTACAACTCCAAGATCTCTCTCTTGATCAGTCTCTGCCAGTTCAGACCCCATCAACGTGTATTTATAGTTAGGATTTTTGGCTCCAATGTGCATCACCTTGCACTTGGCCACATTGAACCCCATTTGCCATGTTGACGCCCACTCGCCCAAAATTGACAGATCCCTTTGGAGTGCCTCACAATCCTCACTGGTTTTCACCACCCCGAACAACTTTGTATCATCCGCAAATTTAGCCACTTCACTGCTTACTCCCATCTCCAAATCATTAATGAACAAGTTAAAAAGCAGTGGACCAAGTACTGATCCCTGCGGTACCCCACTGCTTACCACCCTCCACTGAGAAAATTGCCCACCTACACTCACTCTCTGTTTTCTATGAACTAGCCAGTTTTTGATCCATAAAAGGACTTGTCCTTCTATCCCATGATTTTTGAGCTTACTTAGGAGCCTTTGATGAGGAACTTTATCAAAAGCTTTCTGGAAGTCAAGGTAAATAATATCTATTGGATCCCCCTTGTCCACATGTTTGTTCACCCCCTCAAAGAACACTAACAGGTTAGTGAGACAAGATCTTCCCTTACAGAACCCATGTTGAGTCTGCCTCAATAGGTTTTGTTCATCTATGTGCCTACTAATTCTTTCCTTAATAATGGTTTCCACCAATTTACCCGGTATCGACGTCAGACTGACTGGCCTGTAATTTCCCGGATCTCCTCTGGAACCCTTTTTAAAGATGGGAGTGACATTAGCTACCTTCCAATCCTCAGGAATGGAGGCAGATTTTAAGGAAAGATTACATATCTTTGTCAGGAGATCTACAAGTTCACATTTGAGTTCTTTCAGAACTCTCGGATGTATGCCATCTGGGCCTGGTGATTTATCAGTTTTTAAGTTGTCTATCAGTTTTAGGACCTCCTCTCTCATCACCTCAATCTGACTCAGGTCTTCCAACACCCCTCCTGAAATCAGTGGTTCTGGAGTGGGCAAGCACTTCTCATCTTCCACAGTGAAGACGGAGGCAAAAAATGCATTTAGCTTCTCAGCCATTTCCCTATCATCCTTCAATACTCCTTTTACCCCTTGGTCGTCCAAGGGCCCCACTGCCTCCCTGGCTGGTTTCCTGTTTCTAATGTATTTGAAGAAAGTTTTATTGTTGGTTTTTACGTTTTTTGCTATATGCTCCTCATATTCCCTTTTTGCCTGCCTGACCTCAGACTTGCATTTTATTTGCCATAGCCTGTGTTCCGTTTTATCAGCCTCACTGTGACTAGCTTTCCACTGCTTAAAGGAATTCTTTTTACTTTTTACAGCCTCCATTACTCTGTTTGTTAACCATGCAGGCTTTTTCCTATACCTGTTTGTGCCTTTCCTAACCTGCGGAATATATATTTTTTGAGCTTCTAGGATCGTAGTTTTAAATAGATCCCAAGCTTCCCCAATTGTTTTGACCCTTTCTACTTTTCCTTTCAGTTTCCTCCCCACGTGTCCCCTCATATCAGAGAAATTACCCCTTTTAAAGTTAAAAATGGTTGTGTGAGTCTTTTTGGCCAATTCTCTATTTGTACAAATGATGAACTCAACAACATTATGATCACTGTTTCCAAGCGGTGCAATCACTTTTACATCTCTCACCAGGTCTTGAGTGTTACTTAGGACCAAATCAAGGATCGCCTCTCCCCTGGTAGGTTCCGTGACCATCTGCTCCATAGCACAGTCATTTAGAGTGTCTAGAAACTCAATCTCTTTTTCCCGACTAGAACACATATTGACCCAATCAATGTGTGGGTAGTTAAAATCACCTATTATTACACAGTGTTTTTGTCTAGTTGCTATCTTTAAGGCATTCATCATTTTATAATCCTCCTCTATCTTTTGATCTGGTGGGCGATAACAAACTCCCAGTGTTAAGTTTCCTTTTGGCCCCCCTATTTCAACCCATAGAACTTCCAGAAGCGAATCCAATTCACTTAGCCTCTCAATCTTTCTAGACTTTATACCCTCTCTGACATACAGAGCTACCCCACCTCCAACCCTTCCCCCCCTATCCTTCCGATATAATATATAACCGGGAATCACTGTGTCCCACTGATTTTCCTCATCCCACCAAGTTTCAGAAATACCCACAATGTCTATTTTTCCCTCCGACACCAAGCACTCCAACTCCCCGATTTTACCTCGGACACTTCTAGCATTTGTATAGAAACAGCTGTAATTTCCCTTACAAGTTAAGCCTGCATCCTTCCTCTTGCTATCTCGAGTCGTTGTCCGGCAGTCCATGTCACCAGCCATGGCCTCTGTGGACAATTTCAATCCACCTCCCTGTAGAAAAGCAACCGGTACCCCCTCACCTCTCTCAGATGAGCCAACCCGAACCAGAGACTTTTCATCTCCTGTCGGCTTTCCCCCAATATTCAGTTTAAAAGCTGCTCTGCCACCTTTTTGATTTTAAGTGCCAGCAGCCTGGTTCCTTCTCGGGACAAGTGGAGACCGTCTCGCCTGTACAGCTCCCTCTTGTTCCAAAAAGTATCCCAGTGCCTAACAAACCTGAACCCTTCCCCCCTACACCATCGTCTCATCCACGCATTGAGACTCCTGATCTCTGCCTGTCTCTCCGGCCCTGCGCGTGGAACAGGTAACACTTCTGAGAAGGCTACCTTGGAGGTCCTGGACCTAAGTTTCCTGCCCAGCAGCCTAAATTTCTCCTCCAGGACCTCACGACTGCATTTCCCCACATCGTTGGTGCCGACATGCACCACGACCACTGGCTCCTCCCCAGCACTATCTACCAGCCTATCTAAAACACGCGTAATGTCCGCTACCTTCGCACCAGGCAGGCAAGTCACCATACGGTCAGTACGCGGGTTCGCCACCCAGCTGTCTACCTGCCTAAGGATCGAATCACCCACTACCAAGAGCCCCCCTCCCACCCTGCTCAGGGATGGTTCCTTGGTGCAAAAGGAGAGCCGCTCACCAGCTGGGGAAGAGGTCCCTTCTGAGGGCACATTCCCCTTATCCTCAGCATGGTGCCCTGTTTCCCCTAGACCCTCATGCTCCCTGACAGCAGCGGGGCTGCCAGATCCAGAGTGGGACGAAGCTAACAAGTCCCCGAGAGTCTTTTCTGTGTGCCTAGCTGACTGTCTCTGCTTCTCCAGGTCAGCCACCTTGGCCTCAAGGGAGCACACACGTTCCCTGAGAACCAGGAGCTCCTTGCACCGAGGACACACCCAAGACTTCTGCCCAGTGGGCAGATAGTCATACATGTGACACTCCGTGCAAAACACTGGATAGCCCCCAACCCCCTGCTGGCATTCTGGCTTCATAATTCTTTTAAAATAAATAAATATAATCCCCCTTTTAAACCCTTGGTATTTATGTGGGTTTTGTTATCAAGTCAAATTATTTTACGGGAAAGACAAAGAGCCTAGGGCCTTGTCTTTCTGGCTCTTTTTGGGCTTCTTACAGCGCCCCTAGTCTAAGAGTCCCTAGGCTAAGAGCCACAGGCAAAGAGCCCTTTAGCTCACCCTTCGGCTCGTGCCAGAGGCTCGTGCCTCTGCCAAGGTGCTTCCTTAAATAGAGGCCTCCCCCAGCAGAGGTCAGGCAGCAGCTATTCAAATTCAAATTCACCCAGGCACTCAATCACAGGCAAAACAATGCCCCTTCCACTTCCTCTCAATTACAGGCAATCCCAGTCAAACAATGCCCGTTCCTCTCCCACACTCAATCAGCCAGGACTCTGCAAGAACTCTAAGTGCTTCCACACACTGCTAAACACAGTTTTCCCACAAAATATCCTTAGCTGAATTCTCTCAGCTGAAAGCAAGTAAAAGAAACCCACTCACCTCTCTCACAGCTCTCTCTCCTGCTCCTGCTCAGAGCTCAGCTGGTCTCCTCTGCCTCTGGCAAGGTGCTTCCTTAAATAGAGGCCTCCCCCAGCAGAGGTCAGGCAGCAGCTATTCAAATTCAAATTCACCCAGGCACTCAATCACAGGCAAAACAATGCCCCTTCCACTTCCTCTCAATTACAGGCAATCCCAGTCAAACAATGCCCGTTCCTCTCCCACACTCAATCAGCCAGGACTCTGCAAGAACTCTAAGTGCTTCCACACACTGCTAAACACAGTTTTCCCACAAAATATCCTTAGCTGAATTCTCTCAGCTGAAAGCAAGTAAAAGAAACCCACTCACCTCTCTCACAGCTCTCTCTCCTGCTCCTGCTCAGAGCTCAGCTGGTCTCCTCTGCCTCTGGCAAGGTGCTTCCTTAAATAGAGGCCTCCCCCAGCAGAGGTCAGGCAGCAGCTATTCAAATTCAAATTCACCCAGGCACTCAATCACAGGCAAAACAATGCCCCTTCCACTTCCTCTCAATTACAGGCAATCCCAGTCAAACAATGCCCGTTCCTCTCCCACACTCAATCAGCCAGGACTCTGCAAGAACTCTAAGTGCTTCCACACACTGCTAAACACAGTTTTCCCACAAAATATCCTTAGCTGAATTCTCTCAGCTGAAAGCAAGTAAAAGAAACCCACTCACCTCTCTCACAGCTCTCTCTCCTGCTCCTGCTCAGAGCTCAGCTGGTCTCCTCTGCCTCTGGCAAGGTGCTTCCTTAAATAGAGGCCTCCCCCAGCAGAGGTCAGGCAGCAGCTATTCAAATTCAAATTCACCCAGGCACTCAATCACAGGCAAAACAATGCCCCTTCCACTTCCTCTCAATTACAGGCAATCCCAGTCAAACAATGCCCGTTCCTCTCCCACACTCAATCAGCCAGGACTCTTTTTTTGGAAGCTAATTAAAAACTCTTCCTCCCCCTCATACCACCAGGCAGATATAACTCCATCTCAGTGGATATCTCATTATAGTGCCCTCCTTCAAAGCTCAACGGAACCCATATCGATCGACCATATGGCACCCAGCCCTTTAGTTGAGAACATTGGAAGTTGGCCAGCGGTCCCCCCTAGCCAAATAATTAATATAATAAAACATTTGAAACGAGGAAAAGCTCCCGGCCCGGATTTTATTCCTCCTGAATTATTCCTTATGAACCCTACTTGGTGGGGTTCTTGTTTAGCTTCCATCTTTTCATTAATAAATAATTCTGGTGCTATACCAACCGAGTGGAGGCACTCAATCATAGTTCCAATTTACAAGAAAGGCAACAGGGCTGAACCTCACAACTATCGCCCTATAAGCTTACTCTCTATTCCAGGGAAAATATATGCGGCACAGCTCCTTGAGAGACTAACAGATTGGATTGAGCAGGAAGCGATTCTTTATCCAGAGATCGGATTTATACCCCCGCCCGTCACTACCCAAAGGAGTCTCAGAGCAGCTTACAATCTCCTTTCCCTTCCCCTCCCCACAACAGGACACCCTGTGAGGTAAGTGGGGCTGAGAGAGCTCTCTCGAGAACTGTTTGTGAGAGAGCGGCTCCGAAAGAACTTATGACTGGCCCAAGGTCTCACCAGCAGCTGCATGAGGAGAAGTGGGGAATCACACCCGGTTCTCCCAGATTAGAGTCAGTGTTCCTAAACACTACACCAAACAAGGGACTTGAACTCTGGACAGCGACTGATAATAGATATAACTCAGACTGTGGCATTATACCCTACTGAAGTCCTCCCCCCCAGAGTAGGCTAGCCCCGTTCTGCCTCAGATACTGTAGCATGAATTATCTCGATCTCCGTCACCAGTGACACATTCTTATGCTTGAGAATCTTTTCTAGCTCCCACACGGCTCCCTTTCCCCGTCTCGATCTCCTGACTGCAGTCTCCCTTTTGGCTGAAGCACATTCCTTTTTCACTGCAATGGAATTTGTACCATGCTCATTTCTCTGCTCTTTTACGAGCCTCCCAGCAGCCCACCCGTGCGCCTGGATAATCCATGTTAGACACATTACAGTGGGCTACTAATTCATACACACTTCATAAGGAGGGTGCTGATACCAGACAGGAAAACGGAATTGTATTTTTTTAAATGGGTGGGAGGTACAATAGGCGAATAAGAGCACCACCTGGTGTCAACTTCATGCAATGTCATGAAAGTTTCCCGTTTGGAAGAAGGGAGAACCCAAACAGATCTTTAAAGCCCCAATCAACCACTGCTTTAGTCGGGTTGCCAGCTGCCTGGAGTGGAAAAGTCCCACCCTTTTAACAGAGACTGAATGGGATATTATTTGCCAGATGACGCTATTTTCCTTCCTGCTAAAGCATCCCCTCTCAATTTCTACACATTAAGCCTCTATTATTTTATTTTATTTGTTGACGTTATTTATACTTCAGACTTTCTCACAGGGACTCAGGGCGGATTACACAGAGTGAGTCATGGCGATCAACAGGATTGGAATTCAGTAAACACTGCAAAAGGAGTAGGCTTGTAGAACCAACCAGAAGTCTAAGCACAGAACTGAAGCAAAGCGTGTTAACACGACACATCAAATGATGCAAAATTCCATATTAGGCTGCTCGTTTCAGCAAGCTATACACAATGGCATAGACCACAGACCCTACTAATTTGTCCAAGTGACTTTGGGAATCAGCAGTACCCCTATTATCTGCATGGAGAAGCCCTCTTGAATAATTCACTGGGATTTTAGAAGTCTGGAGCCACCAGAAAGAAACAGAAGAATAGCGTAAGTATTCACATGACACATTAAGCGGTACAGTAGAAAAAAGTAAGAGTCCAATAGCAAAGGTAAAGGTTTCCCTTGGTCGGAAGCCAGTCGAATCCGACTCTAGGGATGCGGTGCTCATTTCCGTTTCCAAGCCGAAGAGCCAGCACTGTCCGAAGACGTCTCCGTGGTCATGTGGCCAGCATGACTAGACACTGAGGCGCACGGAACACCGTTCCCTTCCAATCCAAAGCAGTACCTATTTATCTACTTGCAATTTCTTGCTTTTGAACTGCTAGGTTGGCAGGAGTTGGGACCAGAGACAGGAGCTCACTCCGTCATGCGGCACACTCGGGTCTCAAACTGCCAAACTACTGACCTTCCAGTCTGCAGTTCAGCATCTTAACCACGGAGCCACCACGGCCCACAGTAGCAGCTTAAAGACTAACAACATTTGTGACAGATTAGTGTTGTGTCTTATCCATTATCATGTAATGGTAAGGTTGAAACCTCAGCCGGATTCTAATCTGGAACAACACCATTGGCTGAAGCATGTACAGTAACCAATGAAATGTAAGAGTCTGTGCTGGAGGGAAGACAAACGATTGGTCCTTATTGGATGTTAACTGTGTGAGGGCGTGGCTACCCCAGCCCGGAAGAGTTTAAAAGGAGCTATGCTCCACTGTTGTTTTGTCGTGTGTTGTCTGATGCTGTGTGATCTTTGGAAGTTCTCAGTAAAGCTGATTCACTTGTTACTTACCTTGTTGTTGAGTTGCATACTTAACAGTTAGGAACTTTTGTGAGCCACTGCTCGGACATCAGAGGTGAGAGGCACCATTTGCCCCTAGGAGTGGAAGGCCACCACCCCGGGGGCTCAGGGAGGCGGGGGAACCTTTTGCGCCTCCCCCCCCTGTGACCGCCGCCGTAGGCCCGTTTCAGCCACTCCACCCCCCCACTTCCACAGCCTTTGGGGGGGGGGAGCAGGCGAGGGGCGGCACCGGCAAGCCGCCCACCGCGGGCACGTTTTCGCCACTACCCCCCTTCACTCTCTCTTCCTTTCTCCCTATCTTCCTTCATTCTTTCCCTCTCTCTCTCCCTCCCAACACTTTGACTTCTCCCCCCCCTTCATCCTCCCTCCATCTCTGCCTGTCTGTCTCCCCCCCTCACCCTTCTTCCTTCCTTCCTCTCTCTCTCTCTCTCTCTCTCTCTCTCTCTCTCTCAACTCATCTAATCTATCACCCACCCTACCTACCTTTCTAGAGCTCGTTGTCTTCATCCACAACGGGCTTTGCTCCCTAAAGTAAAGTAAAGGTCTCCCTTGCTCGAAAGCCAGTCGAATCCGACTCTAGGGTTGCGGTGCTCATCTCCGTTTCCAAGCCGAAGAGCCAGCGCTGTCCGAAGATGTTTCCGTGGTCACGTGGCCGGCATGACTAAACACCAAGGCGCACGGAAGGCTGTTACCTTCCCACCGAAGTGGTCCCTATTTATCTACTTGCAATTTCTTGCTTTCGAACTGCTGGGTTGGCAGAGCTGGAACTAGAGACGGGAGCTCACTCCGTCATGCGGCACCCGGGTCTCAAACTGCTGAACTACTGACCTTCCACAGCCTGCAGTTCAGCGTCTTAACCACTTGAGCCACCGCAGCTCCCTAGTACCTTGAATAAAACGTTGTTGGTCTTAAAGGTGCCACTGGACTCAAAAGTAGCTATTTATCCAAGTCAGTTTGTGAACCATGTTGTGCAGTTCAACCCTATGTCCTGCACAGCAAAGCTCTCTTGAAGAGCTCAGCTTTGCATATTAAGGGAAGAAGTATTTCTCCCCCCCCCACCTCCGCACACTTAACTACTAAGCCCAATCCTGCCCATGCTTACTCAAAAGTCGGTCCCACTAAATTCGAAGGGATGGGATCTATTCCCAGGTAAGCGGGTACAGAGCTTTGAAAACCCCCCACAGGTGGACGATGAACACTTCCTTGAAAGCAACGAGGCTTCCTTAAAAAGAAACCCTCGCACTACTAGTCGAGAGACCAGGGTCTCTGTCTGACCAATTGTGACGCACGCCCCCTTCCCAAAATGGGCCAAACCAATCAGGAACGACTGAATGATGAATGAACGAAAACTTCTCTCCCCCACCCCCATTCAAGCACTTCCCCTCGGCGCGGAACCAGCGTCACGTGCCATAGCACAGGGTTCTAGTCTACGCTCATTGGCTGCTGCTCCTCGGCTAGGGGGCGTGGCCAGGAGGGTTTCCTAGGCGACGGCGGCTACACACAGCCTGGCCTTGGCTGATTGTATAGACTCCAGGTGGGTGAGTGGCCTGTAGGGAGGAGGGGCTACCTGCTGTTGCCTAGCAACTGCCTCCCGTTTCCCCCCCCCCTCCATGTCTGGCACCTTTCAGCTTCCTTACTCCGTTTTCAGGGGGAGAGTAAACCCGCTTCGCTTTTGCACTCCTTAAAAGAGGAGTATTTCCCTTTGCAGTATCCTTTCCCTCCATCCCTGGGGTAGCTGCTACTCACTGGAAAGCCCCTCTTTCCTCTTCCTGAAAGGTGGGCAGTTTATTTGTATTTACTTCATCTTTCTCCCCAATGGGGACTGAAGATGGCTTACATAACCCGCTTCTCCTAGGTTTTATCCTCACAACAGCCCTGTGAGGTAGGCTAGGCTGAGAGCATGTGACTGGCTCAAGGTGACTGGCCCAAGCGAGCTTCCATGGTAGAGTAAGGGATTTGCTGGGTATTCTTGGTGCTTGGGGGGGCAATAGTGGGAGGGCTTCTGGAGTTCTGGCCCTTCTGGTGGACCTCCTGGTGGCACCTGGGTTTTGGCCGCTGTGTGACACAGAGTGTTGGAGTGAATGGGCTACTGGCCTGATCTAAGATGGCTTCTCTTATGTTCTTACGTCTGGGGCAGTGATGCTCTGTATTCTTGGTGCTTGGGGAGCAACAGTGGGAGGGCTTCTGGAGTTCTGGCCCTGCTGGTGGGTCTCCTGATGGCACCTGGGTTTTGACCACTGTGTGATACAGAGTGTTGTGGTCTAGATGGGCCACTTGCCTGATCCAAGATGGCTTCTCTTATGTGCTTACGTCTGGGGCGGTGATGCTCTTTCTTCGTGGTGCTTGGGGGGGCACAGCAGGAAAGCTTCTGGAGTTCTGGCCCCGTTGGTGGACCTCCTGTTGACATATGGGTTTTGGCCACTGTGTGACACAGAGTGGTGGACTGAAGGAGCCATTGGCCTGATCCAGCATGGCTTCTCTTATGTTCTTATGTTCTTAACACTCGTCTAACCACTACATCGTCCTGCCTAAAGGGTGCACACTCTAGATCACTTAGCTTGGATTAGTTAGCCCACTTTAGCTGCTGGTTTTGTATTTTGGATCTGGGGTAACGGGAGTTGGTTTGGGGTATAGATTTCTAGTTTAGGGTTGCCAACCTCCAGGCAGGGCCTAAAGTTTCCCCAGAATTCCAGCTAATCTCCAGACTCCCTGGTCAGACTCCCTGGACGAAATGGACGCTTTGGAGGGGGACTCTAGCATCATTCTCCTCCAAGCCCCCTCTCATTCCCACACTCTGCCCTTCCCAGGCATCACCTCCAAATCTCCAGGAATTCCCAAAATGGAGCCAGTGTTCCCTCTAAGCTGAGTTCGTGTGAGCCAGCTCACAGTTTTTTAGCCTCCGGCTCACACATTTTTGTCTTTGCTCAGGAAGGGATGGCTCCAAACTAATTCACGCAGCGGCCAAATCGCCCGCTCACAACTTTAAAGCCAGTAGCTCACAAAGGAGAATTTCTGCTCACAGGACTCCACGGCTTAGAGGGAGCTCTGTTGCGGTGGTGCCTATCCAGGATCTGTGACCTCAGATTAGCCACCTCTGGAAAAAGACTTTTTACATCTTTGAAAAGCAAAACACACTTCTGTATGAAGTGGTGGGAAAGGCACAGGAGGACTCACAATGAATGGCGCCTGGGATTGGTGTTGCTGATTGTGAGCATACAAACCACAACCACTGGGGGCGGAATGCTGCTTTGTTTAGGAATGCTTTATAGGCCGCTTCTGGAATATTATGGTTTTAAAAGTTCTCGCAGGGTCAGCTTTTAATCCTCATGGACCGCACAGTAATACACGCTGAATGCTCACGTCGTGGCTTTTGCATAGTCAAAATACTCCATATAGGTTAGCCCCGTCATCTGAACAACAACACCTTTGACAGGTAGGCTGTCTCCCTATTAGATCTTGTAAGCGGCAACCTTTCCCTGCTGGGGGGAAAAGTGGGGTATAAATATCTAAGGAAAGGAATATGCTGTAATGGGGGAGGGGGTGCTGAGAAAATAGTAGCTTGCATAACTTCAGCCATTACATTTATGGTAGAAAGCAACACTTAGACAGTGGGACTTTCCACCTTACCCACATTCTGACACGGTTTCTTTGGGTTCTGTCCTGACAGAGTTGCAATGGGGTTTTGTTCTGATCATACCTTTAAAATATGCCCTCAGCCAAGCAGAAAACAGTGGACTAAAAAAACCCCTAGACGGTGGGACTTTCCACCTTACCCACATTTTTTTTAATTCAATTTTTTGTTATTTTTATCATACACAATAATAATATATAACAGGTTGACTAAACTCAAGAGAATATAGTGCAGAATATATGGAGTATTTACATGATAACTGTGGGAATATATTGTATGACAGAATTGTACCCTATATCAGTTTCTATATCACAGGAGTATCACCAATTTCAAAAATACAGTAAGTTTGTAAGGTGGTCATTTTGGGGGATGATTTCACCTTCTGCAAGATATTGAACGACTGGAAACCCAAACTGCTTGAAATTGTTTTGCATTTTCTTGTGTTTGTTGGTATTACCCACATTTTGACACGGTTTCTTTGGGTTCTTCTGTCTCGTTAGGGTTGCAATGTGGTTTTGTTCTGCTCATGCCTTTAAAACATGCCCTCAACCAAACAGAAAACAGTGGATAAAAAATGCTTCCCCTCTCCGAGACCAATGTCACTGTCATGGAAAGCCTTCCCCTTTTCCCTTCAGTCCCTTATTTTTCTGTTAAATCCCCAGTTGTCCTTCCCAAGGGGTATGTATATGTGGATGCTTCTGCGATGGTGTCTGCATTCATTATTACTTAATTTAAAATCTGCCTTTCTTGCCGAGACTCAAGGTGGATCGCACAGTTTAAAAAGCGCAGTGAGGACAATCGATGTAGAAGAAACGAGGCAATAAAACTGGACTGGAAAAATTAGGGATCGATGCACTAAAGCACTATAGTGCACGCAGAAAAGTAGGGTTAGAAGCAGGCCCGTAGCCAGGATTTTGTGGCTTGTGGGGCAAAACTTTTTTCTAGTGGGGCTTCCATTATTTTTATTTCTAGTAAAACAGTAAATCACCGTGTACAATCAAACAGTATTTGTTGGGTTTTATATGCAATGTTTAGAATTCAATTATTAACAAAATTACAACAATAACACTACAATATGCGATATAAAGCTTAGCAGCGTACAAATTTTCCATTGAGACATTGTGCCACACTGAGGGAAGCTTAGCCAATTATGATATGCTGTAGACCCAGTCACATTAGAGCTTGCTATAGGAGCTCCCCAGTCACCAGAATCTAAGCATGGTAGCGTACATTAAAAAATTGTATAAGAATTAGCATTTTGCAATATGGCTTGCAGCGCTTCATTCTAATGAAGAAATAATTACAGAATGACAAACCTGAGGAAGGACATGCAAACGGATAGTGTACTAGAACTCCGCCGTTTGTCTGTAACTCGTACTGTATTACTCTGTATGTACTGCGAAGCTTTATATTGCATATTGTAGTGTCATTGTTGTAATTTTGTTAATAATTGAATTCTAAACATTGCATATAAAAAACAACAAATATTGTTTAATTGTACACGGTGACTTTACTGTTTTACTAGCTATTATACACTGTGGTCCTGTTTGTTGTATTATTTTTATTTCGGCTCCAATCTGCCCCAAAGCCGGACTGCCGGCAGCCACCCCTCTCCCTCCCCCTCTTGTAAGATTTAAAGGGCCCTTCAGCTGATCAATGGGGAGCACGTGGCCCAGTTGGAGGGTCCTTTAAATCTTGCAGGAGGGGAGGAGAGGGGCGTGTGCCACCCCCCCGCTAAACATTAGGAAGAATTTCCTGACAGAGCG
>NW_015173684.1:207951-240955 GCF_001447785.1 Gekko japonicus | reverse complement strand
GAGCGGTGCCTCAGTGGCACAGGCTTTCTCGGGAGGTTGGTGGGCTCTTCTTCTTTGGAGGTTTTCAAGCAGAGGCTCGATGGCCATCTGACAGCAATGCGGATCCTGTGAACTGAGGCAGATCACGAGAGGGAGGGCAGGGAGGGTTGCCTCAGTGCTGAGTTCTTGTGGCCCTTTCGTACATGCCCAGGGAATTGGTAATCGCCACTTTGGGGATCAGGAAGCAATTTATCTCCAGGCCAGTTTGGATGGAGATCCTGGAGGAGTTTTTTTGTCATCTTCTGGGCATGGGAGACACTGGGGGTATGTGTGGGGGGAGGAATTTGTGAATTTCCTGCATCGTGAAGGGGGTTGGACTAGATGACCTTGGAGACCCCTTCCAACTCTATGATTCTGTGATTCTCAAAAAACTATTGGGTGTAGTAAATAAGAAGCTGGAGACCGACTGGTGATGAAGGTGCATAGAAAGTTTATATAGATATAATGGTGAATATATACACAGAGCTATACAGGCTATCATACAGCATACCATGCCTTGGCTTTGAGAGACTGTCCCTACCTAGCTTATCAAGTTTATAGCTTATATACTAAACCCAGCCAATCACTAACAAGGTGAATTAATTACCTACTCTAACAATGCCTGATAGAGAACACCTGCTAGTATAACACCTGGCTGTTAATCACTTAATCACTAGCATGACAGCTAGGACTGTCAAACAGATCAAACCGATCTAGTAACTGCTTGCTACCTTAATCATCTAGACATATATCTCAATAAAAACCTCAGGAAAAAAAATCTTGTGGGGCTGGCCCCTTAAGGTAGGGGCAGAGCCCCAATAGCCCTACTGCAGCTATGGGCCAGATTAGAAGATGGGAGAGCCATGTATGTAACAAGCAGTGGCATAAAGATAGATCATAGTTTATTTATTACAACATTCCCCATTCCCCACCACCGCCACCTTTCCTTGTGGTTCAAGGTGGCTTACAATAATAGATTAAAAAATCATTTCCAGTTAAAGCCAGAATAAAATAACAGACCCCCGATATCTCCCCCTCCACCCGCCAAAGCCCAGGCAAACGGGATGGCTTTGCAGTTCCTCCTGAAGATCCCCCTCCTCACCTCTTTAGGGAGCCCATTCCACAGAGCCAGAGCCGCGATGGGCTAGGCCCGGGCTCTGGTTGATGCCCGACAAGCCACCCTAAGTGATGGGATAGCCAACAGATGGCACCTGGAGACCATAGTTGGCACACTGGGACATATGGAAGGAGAAGATGCAATAAAACTAGTGAGAGCCAGTTTGGTGTAGTGGTTAGGAGTACGAACTCTCATCTGGGAGAATTATGTTTGATTCCCCACTGCTCCACGTGCAGCTGCTGGTGTGACCTTGGGTCAGTCACAAGTTCTCTCAGAGCTGTTCTCTCAGGAGCAGTTCTCGAGAGAGCTCTCTCAGCCCCACCTACCTCACAGGGTGCCTGTTGCGGGGAGGGGAAGGGAAAGGAGATTGTAAGCCGCCCTGAGACTCTTGAGTGAAGGGCGGGCTATAAATCCATTGTCTTATTCTTTGCACTGAAAACTGACTCCAGATTCACTACAGCACTGCCATACATAAACCATACATAAACCTGCCACTAATTTTTAAATAGATATATATGCTTTTATATAAAGGGTTTTGAGAACAACAACTCCCAAGAAAGAAACATCTTCCCTTTCCCTGATAAGCCCTTGCTGAGTCTAGCAATCAGGAAAGGCTCCGGCCTAGCACAAAGCATACGTGATCTGTCCACTACGCTCTAATGGAGACCGGACTCCATTTTGTTTGCTTGCTCTCCCACACCAGTCAGACCAATGGCCGCTTTCGGTATAAGGCACTGTAATGTGTTTTTATGCTTCCGTGCCATTTTAAATCCTCTTTTCCGCAGCTGGGCTCCGACATTAGAAGTAAACCTGACCAGTAGAAGGTCAAAGGGGTGATTCGCTGAGGAAAACTGGGCTATGTTCTGTGTGGAAGTTTGTGGGTCAGATCCTGTGAATGAGTCCCAATGTCTGCTAGATAGTCTTTGCCGAGGGTTGCCAGCCTCCAGGTCACAGCTGGAGATCTCCTGGGATCTCCAGGCAATAGAGATCAGTTCACCTGGGGAAAAAATGACCACTTTGGAAGGTGGACTCTGTGGCATTATACCTTCCTGTGGTTCCATTCCTTTCCAAACCCTCCTCTCCACAGGCTTCACCCCCCCCCCCCAAATCTCCAGGAATTTCCCAACTTGGGGGTCAGGGGCAGGTTCACCATGAAAGAGACTCAGCACGTGCTTAGGGCACCAGGGCCAAAGGGGGCACCACAAAGTTGGGGGAAGGGCGAAAAGCTTAGTTTGTACAGTCTATTGTGTTATCCTATGAATACATTTTTGTATTGCTGCAACCCGCATTGTATATCTGGTCAGACAGGTCAACAACTAAAATGGACTGGGTTAATGTGGAAAGGTGGGGGGCACCAAGATTGGTCAGTGCTTAGGGCACCAGTGGGTCTTAATCCGCCCCTGTCGGAGGTGGCAACCTTAGCTCTGTGTTACCATGTGTGTTTGCAATTGCATTTTGTCTGTACTGTGCTTATGCTATGTTGGTCAAATGTCTGTGTATCTGTGCATTTGGGACTCAGGGATCACTGCTGTGTGTGTTTGATGCTATGTGTTTGAATGGCTGGCCTTGCACCTCATGCTGCCTATGGATGGGCATGGCTTGAGCTGCCTGCCACAAGACACATGCCTCCCTGGAATCTCCCAGAGTGCCTCTGGACAAAGGAGACCAGCGCCATTATGCACAATGAGAGACTTGGAGAAACAACAGGCTTTTCCACCATTCCTGAACTGTGGGAAAGCACGCAATTCTCCCTGGTATCTGGTTTTGGAATCACAAAGACAACTTCCTTAATTGCATCTGGACCAGGCGCATCTTCTGCAAGTCAAAGGTTGCCAATGGAAACGACAGTTTCACACCTGACCACATGGCCCCCTTTGAAGTTAGGGTTGCATATCTGCATATTGCCCCCTGCCCCTCATTAAGACGTCACCACTCTTTGCCCTATAAGAGGAACGCAGCCTTTGTTTCTCTGGTACCCATCCCCTCCCCTACCTTGCAACTTAAGTGCTGCAGGTGAGACTTACTGTGTTCCCGGGAGTCGCGACCCAGGAACCCACACGTGGCTTGGCTGGTCCTGCTCGTGTGCTTTTAGAATCACCCGCTTATCCTTGAGCTGCCCCTTTTCTGCTACGAGGAGATTTCTCCCCAGCTTGGACCTCAGATAAGTATAAGCGATATCCTGTTGTGTTATCCCCCTTGTCTGTTGCTTTTGTTATTTTCCATGCTGATTGTTTTCTATGAACTATTGTAACTAAGGATCTTGCGAGAATCTGTGTATGCATCTGTTTTCGTATGCTTGAGAACTGTTTAGTAAAAGGCAACATTTATTCATAAACCTAGCGTGTTGTCTCAATTCCTGGGAATTAGGAGCGTTTCGTTGGCCAATCTGACCTCTGTATACATTGGCAAGAACTCACGCCACGCCCACTGTTGTAGATAACTCAGAATTGGGCTCCCGGAACCGTCCTTAGAGGAGGTTCGGTCACATCTGCCACGGAGTGGGCTTTGTCTGCCACCAGTTTGTGCAGGGGCCCACGGAAAATCACTGATTTTGCACAGACAGAAGTTTTCACGGAAGACAAAGCATGCTGTGTGGCAGAGACAGACAAAACTCATTACTGGGATCCGTGTTCCCTCTAAGCTGAGTTAGTGTGAGTTGGCTGACAGTTTTTTAGCCTCTGGCGCACACATTTTTGTCTTAGCTCCGGAAGGAGGGCTCCAGAGCAAACTGATTGATGCAGCGGCCAAATCGCTCGCTCACAACTTTCACGCCAGTCGCTCACAAAGTAGAATTTTTGCTCACAAGACTCCAGTTTAGAGGGAGCATTGCCTGGGATCCAGGCCACTGTTTTTAGAGTCCGTTTTCCAGTTGATTCCAAGAGTGGCGATTTTTAAAAAAATGATGTGGTTGGTCGCTCAGCAGATAATTCTATTTCTTCCCTCCTCTTTAGCTCTTCTGCTATGACTGGTAAGCTGAAATGCTTCGAAAATGATCCAGATGATATCCAAAACCAGGTTGCTTCAGAGGAAATAATTAAAGAGCTGGTAAGGTCTGAAGTGCTAAAGGTTTTGTGTTTGATGGCTCAGATCCTTGGTGATTTATACAAGAGAGCCATTTGGCTTTTCCGCATTGTCTAGGGTTGCCAGGTCTAGGTTGGAAAATACCTGGAGACTTTGGGGGTGGATCCGGGAGAGGGCGGGGTTTGCGGAGGGGAGGGGCCTCAGCATGGTACAATGCCACAGAGTCCACCCTTCAAAGCAGCCATTTTCTCCAGGGGAGCTGCTCTCTGTCAGCTGGAGATCAGTCGTAAAAATAGGAGATCCCCAGGCCCCACCTGGAGGCTGGTGGCAACCCTAGCATTGTCATTTTCTCCACTTGTAAGTTCCTGTTTCTTTAGGGGGGGGCAGATGTTTCCTATTCCGCACAGGTTTTGCTCCTTCTAGTGTTCGATTTGATATTATGCCAGTTTATTTGCAGTATATCTTCCTGCAGATGTAAACTGCAGGTTTTTATGCTGGACATCAAGCGTTGTACAATCATATCAGTCCCTAGAGGGAGGAAAGTATGTGCGGAACAGAACACACACACCCCGGGAAGAAACGGGAACTTACAAGCGAGGGAAACGAGACTGCAGAAAAGCCAGATTTTTGAAAGGAGAAGAAACAACTTTGGATCTCTGGCAAAATCCTCAGCACCCTCCCCCCAACAAACTACAATTCCCAGAATTCTGTGGTAAAAGTTACGTTGTACTTGATATAATCGTGGCTTGTTGGTTTAATTGACTGAATATCTCTGGGTCAGAGGTCATTTCGGGGGGATCGCGGGGGATCGCAGTTCCCCCGGGTGTAATACGGGGGGCGGGGCACATGACGAAGCCCCGTCCCCTGCTTCCGGCAGTCCCGCTTCTGGCCCTCATTCAGCCAGGAGGAGGCAGGAGAAGAGGGAGGGTAAGTTGCTTCCTCCCTGCCTCTCCCCACCCCTGCCTGCCTGGGGCCAGGGAGGGCTTTCGCGGGGCTTCCTCGCACTCCCGCCGGCCTTGCAGGTCCACTGCCAGGCCCCTCATGGGGCCTGGCGGTGGACCTGCAAGGCCGGCGGTGGCGGCCGGGACCGTTTGGGGCAGGGTGTGTGGCCTTATGACACACTTCCGGTGATGTCAGAGGGTGTGGCCTCATGACACACTTCCGGTGATGTCAGGGTGTGTGGCATATGCTAATGAGTTCCCCTAGCTCTTTTTCTACGAAACGACCCCTGCTCTGGGTAGATCAGAAATGTTAGGGGAGCATCTGCTTTGCAAGCAAAGGGTTCTAGTTCCAGTTTCTGACAACTCCTGTTGTGGGATTTTTAACATGGCCATTAATTTACCTTCAGCTGTTTTAGCTATTATTGTTTTTATATGATTATTTTAAACTGTCTGGGTATATTCTATTGCTGTTACCCGCCCTGAGCCCGCTTGTGGGACTGGCGGGATATAAATTGAACAAAATAAATAAATAAATAGGGTCTCTGGGCAGCGGCTGTAGGGGGAAGGACTTTGGGCCAAACATCACATGCCTGTTTTTAAAGAGGTGGGCGTGGGAATGGGCTTTCAATAAATAAATAGATAATATTAGACAGAACCAGGGGTTATTTCCTGCAGGAGCGCACAGGAGCGGAGCTCCGGCAGTAAAGAGCCCAGGGGGTGGCCACATGCAACAAGCCCCGCCCCCTGCTCCCAGCAGCCCCGGGCCACGAGGAGCCTGTGCCAAGGTTTATTCAGGTACAAGCTCTCCCTTCTCTGTGAGGGCAGATCTGCGCGTTCCCCCCCATAGCTAGCAATACAAAACAGTCCAGTGGAGCCTGAGCAGTGGGTGTTGCCTTCTGACACACTTCCAATAATGTCGGGGTGTGTGGCATATGCAAATAAGTTATGCTAATGAGCTCCTGCACCTCTTTTTCTACGAAATGATCCCTGGACAGAACAGAACCAAAACTGGCATATATAAAGTCAGTAAGATAAAACTTCGTCAAGGTAAAATTACATCTGTAGGTCTTAAAACACCAATGTTGAGAATAGTTCCTTGCTACCAAAATCTTAGCCAAAAGAATCAGCAATCTGTAAAGTAACTTCTGGTGACTTACCAGCTAGGAGAAACCTAATTGCCCTGTCAGAATTGACCCTGGGCAGTAAAGGCTTAATCAGAAGTAGTCGGAAATGTGAGTGGAGGGGGCGGCGTAGCAGAATATGGTCTAGATAATATTAAAGAAATGAAAGGGAACGGCTATTTAAAAAACAAAGGAGAGCCCGTTTGGCCTTGGAATACTGCCACAGGGGAAGGAGGGAATCCTGCCATTCCCCCCAAGCCCTTTTCCTGTGCCGAAAGAGCATTAAAGGTACAGGGTTCCCTTGCTCGAAAGCCAATCGAATCCGACTCTAGGGTTGCGGTGCTCATCTCCGTTTCAAAGCCGAAGAGCCAGCGCTGTCCGAAGACGTTTCCGTGGTCATGTGGCCGGCATGACTAAACACCAAGGCGCACGGAACGCTGTTACCTTCCCACCGAAGTGGTCCCTATTTATCTACTTGCAATTTCTCGCTTTCGAACTGCTAGGTTGGCAGGAGCTGAGGCCAGAGACGGGAGCTCACTCCGTCATGCGGCACACTCGGGTCTCGAACTGCTGAACTACCGACCTTCTACAGCCTGCAGTTCAGCGTCTTAACCACTTGAGCCACCGCAGCTCCCGAAAGAGCATTGGGGAGGAGTTATTTCCCCATTTTTGCTGCTCCACGTGGAGTATTTCGTGCACACGGAGCAGCAAATACTTGGAAATAACTCTCCCCCAGTGCTGTTTCCGTGTGGGAAAACGGCTTGGTGGGGAGGCAGGAGCCTTTACTCCCCCCATAATGGCACTCCAAACCTGTTTGGGCTCTCCTTTATATTTCAACAGCTGTTCCTTGCAGCTGCCGTGTGACCGAGGGGAGCCTGAGTGGGGTCCAGGGAACCTGGACCGGACTCTTTAGAAAACATGAATGTGTAGTTTGGCCCTTTGACAGGCAGAGAACCCGGAACACTACTGTGAATTTGAGTAGACAAAACTCAGCTAGAGGGACCATGCGTTTATTCTGGGCACCGGATTTTTTAAAAATGTCAGTTATTTTGCATGTCATTTGTTACAAATCTCTGTGTGGCAGGCATCTTCTTCGAAGAGGCATTCCTCTCTTGCAGCCCACCAAGCTATTTTTCATCTGTCACAGGAATGTGAGCGTTGTGCTTTCCAGGGAGATGCGACGGAGCTCTTTGAACTTTACCCAGCTGCAATTGAGTGGATTGGAAATGTAGATAGTAGTATTTAGTGAGATTGTTCAGTCTTTCTGCATACCCATTGTATCATATTTTATATTATTACATATTTATATAAAATTGCGTATTTTATATTATTGTATACTTCCTGTGTGCAGGGCTATTTTTGGGCAGGAACGCACAGGAACGGAGTTCCGGCTGGCTTCAGAGTTGGCCACGCCCACTACAGCCAAAACCTCTGTGTGCGTGGCTACAGAGGGAAGGCCTGGAGAGCGACCCTCCCCTGGCGACTCCGAGGTGGGCGGGCCAGGAGGGGGCCTGGAAGGATCGGGGAGGCATTTAAATGCTTCCCTGTGCCTTCTCCGGGCTGTCCAAGGGCCGGCTTGCCCAGGCTCCCCACAGCCACGGGGCGCCCGGGCAAGCCAAGGGAAGGCACGGGGGTGTGGCCTAATAGGCTAATGAGTTGTGCTGTCAGGGTGTGGTCTAATATGCTAATGAGTTCCTGCTGTTGGGTGTGGCCTGTTATGCTAATGAGTTCCTGCTGGGCTTTTTCTACCAAAAAAAAGCCCTATCTGTGTATAATTCTGCCATACGATAAATAAATAATCTCTTGCACCGTGCAGACTGTCACACAGACTGAGAAGGAAAAAGATCTTGGGGTCAGAGTGGATAGCTCAATGAAGGTGTCAATCCGGTGCACTGCAGCAGTAAAAAAAGGCATACTCTACGTTAGGGATTATTAGGAAGGGGAATTGCAAATAAAACGGCCAATATTGTAATGTCCCTGTGTAGATGATGGTGCGACCTCATTTGGAATAGCGTGTACAGTTTTGGTCTCCATGTCTCAAAAAGGACACTGCACAGCTGGAAAAAGTAGGCAGGAGGGCGACCAAGATGATTAGGGGGTTGGAGCCCCTTCCCTAGGAGGAAAGGCTGAAGAGTCTGGGACTTTTCAGTCCAGAAAAGAGACGATTAAGTGTGTGTGTGTGGGGGGACATGGTAGAGATTTATAAAATTATGCATGGGGTGGAGAGAGTTGACAAAGGGAATGTTTTCTCCCTCCCCCAAAATAATAGAACTCGGGGGCATCCAATGAAGCCGATGGGCAGTAGGTTCAGGACGGACAAAAGGAAGTACTACTTTACACAGAGAGTGATTGAAATGTGGAATTCACTGCCAGAGGATGTTTTGATGGCCCCAGGCATAGACAGGTTTATTAAAAGGGGATCAGATAGATTCATGGAGAATAAGTCTGTCAATGGCTACGAGCCATGGTGGCTAAGGGGAACCTCCACATTCAGAGGCATTAATCCTCTGAATCCCAGAGCCAGGGGAAGGCCTCAGCCTCTGTGCCCTGTTGTTGGCTCTCCAGAGGAACTGGTTGGCCCCTGTGTGAGACAGGATGCTGGACTAGATGGGCCACTGGTCTGATCCAGCAGGGCTCTTCTGATGTTCTTATGAAGGCCTCGGCCTCTCTGCCCTGTTGTTGGCCCTCCAGAGGAACTGGTTGGCCACTGTGTGAGACAGGATGCTGGCTGGATGGACCACAGGTCTGATCCAGCAGGGCTCTTCTGACGTTCTTATGAAGGCCTCGGCCTCTGGGCCCTGTTGTTGGCCCTCCAGGGGAACTGGTTGGCCCCTGTGTGAGACAGGATGCTGGACTAGATGGACCACTGGTCTGATCCAGCAGGGCTCTTCTTGTGTTCTTACGAAGGCCTCGGCCTCTGGGCCCTGTTGTTGGCCCTCCAGGGGAACTGGTTGGCCCCTGTGTGAGACAGGATGCTGGACTAGATGGACCACTCGTTTGATCCAGCAGGGCTCTTCTGATGTTCTTATGAAGGCCTCGGCCTCTCTGCCCTGTTGTTGGCCCTCCAGGGGAACTGGTTGGCCCTTGTGTGAGACAAGATGCTGGACTAGATGGACCACTGGTCTGATCCAGCAGGGCTCTTCTGATGTTCTTATGAAGGCCTCGGCCTCTCTGCCCTGTTGTTGGCCCTCCAGGGGAACTGGTTGGCCCTTGTGTGAGACAAGATGCTGGACTAGATGGGCCACTGGGCTGATCCAGCATGTCTCTTCTTGTGTTTTTATGAAGGCCTCGGCCTCTGGGCCCTGTGGTTGGCCCTCCAGAGGAACTGGCTGGCCCTTGTGTGAGACAGGATGCTGGACTAGAGGGACCACTGGTCTGATCCAGCAGGGCTCCTCTTGTGTTCTTATGAAGGCCTCGGCCTCTGGGCCCTGTTGTTGGCCCTCCAGAGGAACTGGCTGGCCCTTGTGTGAGACAGGATGCTGGACTAGAGGGACCACTGGTCTGATCCAGCAGGGCTCCTCTTGTGTTCTTATGAAGGCCTCGGCCTCTGGGCCCTGTTGTTGGCCCTCCTGAGGAACTGGCTGGCCCCTGTGTGAGACAGGATGCTGGACTAGAGGGACCACTCGTTTGATCCAGCAGGGCTCTTCTTGTGTTCTTATGAAGGCCTCGGCCTCTGTGCCCTGTTGTTGGCCCTCCAGAAGAACTGGTTGGCCCCTGTGTGAGAGAGGATGCTGGACTAGAGGGACTATCGGTCTAATCCAGCAGGGCTCCTCTGATGTTCTAATGAAGGCCTCGGCCTCTCTGCCCTGTTGTTGGCCCTCCAGAGGAACTGGCTGGCCCTTGTGTGTGACAGGATGCTGGAATGGATTGGCCAGTGGTCTGATCCAGCAGGGCTCTTCTTATACTCTTATGAATGCCTTTTCTGCACAAGAATTCCTGCATGCACCATGGCAGGGACCACCTAAAAGCCAAGAAAGATCGTCTTTTCTTCAGAGGTCTTGTTTTATTTGCACGCCTCGATTAAAAACCATGCCATCTATCAACTAAGACTTCTTCAGTGTGGCACGCCTGCTGTTTTCTGTCACACAAGATAACCGCTCTCTTTCATTTTCTTCCAGTGCACCTGCAACGGGCTGTGTTACGAGAGAATTGAGCATGAAGGCGCCGAAGCCAAAAGCCTGGAGATGTTTTTCTCGGGCTACCCCAGGATCGTCGGCCTGTCGTTTTTCCCCAGTCTGGTGAGGCTGACTCTCGTCAGGCAAAACATCCAGAAGATTTCTAACCTCGAGAGCTGCCTGCTCCTCAGAGAGCTTTGGCTGGCTGAGTGTTGCTTGACGGTAAGTTAACTTATCCAGGGCTTTTTTTTTTTGTAGAGAAAGCCCAGCAGGAACTCATTAGCATAATAGGCCACACCCAACCGCCGGAACTCATTAGCCTGTTAGGCCACACCCCTGACAGTGCAGCTCTTTGGCATATTAGGCCACACCCCCATGGCTTCCCTTGGCTTGCCTGAGCAAGCCCCCCTTGAAGGGAAGGGAAGGGAAGGGAAGGCCGTTTAAACTCTTTTTAAAAGGCTGTCAGGCCAGTGGTGTGACATCACTTTCAAGGGAATTACAATTTTAACCTTCCCACGCTTCACTATATGTGACCTCAGTATAAGAAATGCATCCAGGCGACTGGATAGAGGAGTTTTACATAAGTGTGGGGGGGATATTTTCTTTAGGATACCTATAACTCAGGTATCCTCCACCTTTTTGAGCCTTTTGGGCACCTTTGGGATTCTGACACAAGGGTGGTGGGCGGAGCCACAAAATGGCTGCCATGGGAGGTGGAGCCACATACGCAGAGGAAAGAGGAGAGACTGCTGAATTGCAACTGATAATGAAGCGCAAGAGAATGCAGCCCCCTGGACTGAATCAAGACCTAGGTTTCCTGTCTTATTACCGATGGTGATTTCTCCTTGCCTGCGACCCCTCTGCATATCACACCTAATCCGATCACATATGCTACTGTCATTCGCCTGCTACTGTCATTTGCCTGCTGTTGTCATTCGGTATCTGAAATCACTCCACTCTCCAAAATATAGGACAGCTGGACTCCCATTCTAGCCGTATCTGAAGAAGTCAGCAGCGACTCAGGAAAGCTCCTCCCCTGCCACAAATTTTGTTAGTCTTTAAGGTGCCACTGGACTCTGGTTCTTTTCTACTGACACAGCAGCCCAAGTACAGGGAAGAAGGGGAGTGATTTGTAAAATAACAACGGGAAAGAGGAATGAGAGAGACTAAAACCAACAATGTGGTCGCAGCTGCTGCTGAAACCATGTTGCTTTGATCACCCTGCCAATCAGATCTCCAGGGGCCAATCAGAAGCCCTGCTGAGCAGTTACCAGGTAACTGGTACCTGAACTGGCCCCACCCAGTTTCTGAAAACACTTGGTGGGTGCCAGGTAAGGATTTTATGGGTACCAAGGGCACCATCTTGGGTACCGCTGATATAACTAATCACAGCAGCCACAGGCAGATAGATGGCCTTGTAAAAATATGTACAGGCCAGTTAAGGTTTTGGACTCATTGATCTCCGTCTCCCCCTTCTGGGGCTTGATTCGGTTCAGGCTATTTTGGCGGATTCTGATGAAGATTCCGCCATGTCCCTTGATGCTCTAGAGATCACCATGGGGAGTGTCATGGGCAACGGCTAGAAAAGTTCTCTAACGGCTGCCACCACTCTGATATGGGTCTCCTCGGACGGTCCAGAGCACCCACCCTACCCCTTGATACACTCCCTTTCCAGTAGGTTTCCCCTTGTAAGTGACCGAATAAGTTAACCAATCACAGTTAACCAATCACAGGGTCCAGAGGGGACCTGGGAAATGTAGGCCCTGATAGCTACTCTAATACAGGCTTTGCTGAAGCCACTAGGCCTCCCTAGAGCCTGTAGGCCGCACTACTGTAGGCCTAGGATCATGACAGGGGGTTGCTTTAAAATGCTGCATGTTCTCTCTTTGACAGAAAATCGAAGGTCTGCAGCAATGCATTCATTTGCAAAAGCTTTACCTTTACTGCAACAGGATTTCGACCATTGAAAATCTGGAAAATCTGACAGAACTGGAGGTTGTTTGGCTGAACGGGAACCAGATTAAAGAAATCGAGGTAAAAGAATTGTGGTTGGTTGGAGGGGGTATCGATTCCTTTCTATTGGGTGGGTGGGGAGTGAAATATACTGGGTTCAGACGCGTTGAGTGATCAACTCATAGTTTATTAGTAATTTCAGCTAAACTCTTAACTCTAGCAGGACCGGAGCCCTGCTTAAATGCGTGCAAAAGACCACACCCAACACACACCCACTCCCAGTGATAGGCTATTTACAAGATAACTCCCGTTAGTCCCTTTCAGGATCCTAGTGGTCTATTGTTTAGGTGTTCAAGCTAGGTCAGTTCTCTGGTGCACTTTAAGCTTAATATATAACAGGGACGACAGAAAGAACAAAGATTTGAATACAGTAAAAAGGTAAAGGTTCCCTTGCTCGAAAGCTAGTCGAGTCCGACTCTAGGGTTGCGGTGCTCATCTCCGTTTCCAAGCCGAAGAGCCAGCGCTGTCCGAAGACGTTTCGGTGGTCATGTGGCCAGCATGACTAAACACCAAGGCGCACGGAACGCTGTTACCTTCCCACCGAAGTGGTCCCTGTTTATCTACTTGCAATGTCTTGCTTTCGAACTGCTAGGTTGGCAGGATTGAATACAGTACTGGAGGGGTAATCAAATTGCGTGACTCATCCCAATGATGTCACACACAGGTGCCGTCCCATCAAGATCCCCGGTAATGATGTAGCCGTGCTAGGGCTGCCAACCCCCCCCCCCGGTAGGGCGGAATTCCCCCCGCCCCGGAGGCCCGTTACCCGACGCCGGGGTAATGGCTGCCATTTGAGGGGAAAACTCTTTGTTTTCCCCTCAAATGGCGTGGCCCCGCCCAGCGTGTGACGTCACTTCCGGTGATGCTCTGGCGGCACGCGCGTGCGCGCACACGATCGGCTCCCGGACCGGCAGGACGCTCCCCCGCCGGTCCGTTTTCAAGATTTGGCAACCCTAAGCCACGCTGTTTATGTTACCTGCTTAATTGCCTTTAGTTTGAACATTCGTATGCTGCTCTTCAAAGCAGCTCACAAATAAAAATAAGGAATTGCTGTACAAATCCAAAAACAACAAATATAAAATATATCACAAAGTTTGAGCCCAGCGGCACCTTTAAGACCAACAAAGTTCAGTTCTGGGTGTAAGCTTTCGTGTGCGCGGGCGCTTCTTCAGATACATTGAAACAGAGTCACCAACCATTACGTATAAGACGGGGGGGGGGGTTAGTTGCCAGGAAGGGCTAATTGATGCATAATAACTGAAGGATAAGTATAGCTAAGATTGAATTAAAGTGGTTGGTATTACTGCTTTTTTAACCAACTACTTTAATCCAGTCTTTGCGATACTTATCACTCGGTTACTTATACATCTTGACTCCCAATTAGCCCTTCCTGCCTCCCTCCCTCTCTCAGTCTATATGTAATAGTTGCCCAAGTCTGTTTCAGTGTATCTGAAGAAGTGTGCCTTGCACACAAAAGCTTATACCCAGAATTAAACTTTGTTGGTCTTAAAGGTGCCACTGGACTCCGACTTTGTTCTGCTGCTTCAGACCACCTGTACCTATCAAAATATAAATTAGATGCAAGTAGGAGCTGCGGTGGCTCAAGTGGTTAAGACGCTGAACTGCAGACTGGAAGGTCGGTAGTTCAGCAGTTCGAGATCCGGGTGCCGCATGACGGAGTGAGCTCCTGTCTCTAGTTCCAGCACCTGCCAACCTAGCAGTTCAAAAGCAAGAAATGGCAAGTAGATAAATAGGGACCACTTCGGTGGGAAGGTCACAGCGTCCCGTGCGCCTCGGCATCTAGTCATGCCGGCCACATGACCACGGAAACGTCTTCGGACAGCGCTGGCTCTTCGGCTTGGAAACGGAGAGGAGCACCGCAACCCTAGAGTGAATAAAACCCCATGTCATGATCTGGGCTGGATTTGCCTGGCTTTCGAGCAAGGGAAACCTTTACCTTTACTTTAACAGTCAGGCGGAGCAGAAACAGGAGGTGTGGTCCATAAATCAGAGAGAAAACAGCATCACAATATAACACCGTCTGACTAAGATAGTTTTGACTTGTTGTCTAAAGGGAAATAAGCAGGGCTATTTTGGGGCACGAACGCACAGGAGCGGCGTTCCGGCTGGCTTCAGAGTTGGCCACGCCCACTACAGCCCAAACCTCTGTGTGTGTGGCTACAGAGGGAAGGCCTGGAGAGCGACACACACACCCCAGTGACTCCGAGGTGGGCGGGCCAGGAGGGGGGCCTGGAAGGGTCGGGGAGGCATTTAAATACCTCCCCATGACTTCTCCGGCCTGTCTGAGGGCTGCAGCCAGGGCAAGTTTAAACTGCCTTCCCTTCCCTTCAACTGGGGGCTTGCCTGGGCTCCCCGCAGCCGTGGGGTGCCAGGCAAGCCAAGGGAAGGCATGGGGTGTGGCCTACTATGCTAATGAACTGCACTGTTGGGGTGTGGCCTGATAGGCTAATTAGTTTCAGCTGTTGGGTGTGGTCTATTATGCTAATGAGTTCCTGCTGGGCTTTTTCTACCAAAAAAGCCCTGGAAATAAGTAAATACTGCCCTGTGAGGAGGAAAGGCACCCCATAAATAGAGTGTAACCACGGGAAAGACCCTTACTGTGGTTGCCATGCCCCTAATTTCATGAGATGACGACACCCCCCCTTCCCTTGATAAGGGCATGTGAAACAGATCCAGAAGACCGAGCTGGTTCCTATAACTGTTAATCCTTGTAGGATACTAGTGTTCCTTCCAGGCGTCTCAGTTGGTAATGTGTACGGACTTGGTTAACTGCTAAGCTTGCGCTCTGCCCCTGTTAAGAGACATAAGAACATAAGAGACGCCAGTGTTGGATCAGGCCAAAGGCCCATCCAGTCCAATACTCTGTGTCACACAGTGGCCAGAAATACCAGGTGCCATCAGGAGGTCCACCAGTGGGACCAGGACATTAGAAGCCCTCCCACTGTTGACCCCCCCCCCAAGCACCAAGAAGACAGAGCATCACTTGACCCAGAGCCCCTAGCTATACCTTGTGGCTAATATCCACTGATGGACCTCTGCTCCATATGCTTATCTAATTCCCTTTTGAAGCCGTCCATGTTTCTCCGCTGCAGCAGCCTTCCTTCTGGCTCTGCCCTCTGGGAAAAAGAACAGCTTTTCCTGCTGCTCCAGATCTTTTATTCTAAGCCCTCCTCTTTTCCTATTGGTGAATATTGGCTCCAAAACCTCTCAGGGGCTTCTGGGAGTTGTAGGCCCAGCCTCACCTACTGCTAGCCAGGCTCCCTGGGCCTAGGTGGCACAGCCCAGATCATGACATGGGGTTTTATTCATTTGTTGTTTATTGGCTATTCATTGTTGTTGCGTTTTTATTGAGCGAAGATGGAGATGGGAGATAATTAAAAAAAATAAATGAATGAATTTCCCCAAGGATTCTCAGTATGATAGGACTTCTTTGTCCTTACAGGGGTTGTCCACTTTGCGGAGTTTGAAGGAACTCAACCTTGCTGGGAACTCCATCAGTAAAATTGGTAGGTGATATGTAAAAACTGATAGGTAATAGGAGTCGTCTCCTGTATCACTTCATAACGGTTTATTTATTTATTTATTAAATTTCTACCTCGCCCTCCCGCCAAAGCGGCTCAGGGCGACTTACAAACAATATAAAACCAACATACAATTTAAAACCCGCAAATAGAAGATATGAAATACAATTCCATAAAATTCCAATAAATACAATTAAGCTGAATAAATACAGCGGCATCCTGTCATTGTTAAGTCGCTCACTTAACAAAGTAGTCAGAGAGTGATTCAGCAAAGATTCAGCTTTATTCAGCAACTCAAACACAACTCCAACACGGATCAACATCTGATAGCCAGAACTGCTTTTACATTGCAGCTGTCCTGCTTTTAAACTCTCCCGGCTAATGTAGCCACACCCACTGTACAAATACCAACCAATAAGGTTGCATACATAAGGACCAATCACGGACGTTCCTGCTCAGGGAGCTTGCTGAAAAGTGATTGGTTAGGTGCTTCCTGGGCTAGCAATGTGATTGGATGTATTTGGATCCTAGCCCAGGACGAAGCTTAACATAGCATTTCAATTAGATGTTTTCACAACACATTATGCATTCAATGGCAGCTTGTTGAATACATTACAGTAATAAAGTGCTAGTGCAACCCAACTGGTGCAGTCAGTTCTTATCCGAACGCCTGGCCGAAACAGCTCTTTTTTCACGGCTCTACAGAACTGCTGGAGGTCCTGTAGAACTCTAATCTCATTGGGGAGCTCGTTCCACAGCGTTGCCGCCGCCAGAGAGAACGCCCTGGTCCTAGTTACCGCCAGCCTGGCATCCCTAGGTCCGGGGGGGGGGGCCCCGGCGGTGTTGCGTTCGAGACCACAGTGCTCTCGGGGGGGAACGTATGGGGAAAAGTACATGTTATTGCCGTCATGATTTTTGTGTGATCTTCTAACCCACCCTGCGCCCGTTCATGGGGAGGGGCAGGATAGAAATTGAATAAAATAAATAAATAATCTGTAAAAGATAACCCTTTGCCCTCCAACTCCAGGGCTTTTTTATTGCAGTCTGTTAAGCTGTTGTGGCCCTGACCCGGATGGCCCAGGCTAGCCCAATCTCATCACATCTCAGAAGCGGGCTTCCGGTCGGGGAAAATGGTGATTTGACGCACCTTGTAACTGTACAGGGTGGACGGGGGCTTCTGCTGACAGTTTGGGCTACTATACAGCCCAACGCAACCTTCCCCAGGCAGGGGGAGAGTCGAGCAAGCATCAAGTGATTGCACCGCTTGGAAACAGTGATCATAATGTTGTTGAGTTCATCATTTGTACAAATAGAGAATTGGCCAAAAAGACTCACACAACCATTTTTAACTTTAAAAGGGGTAATTTCTCTGATATGAGGGGACACGTGGGGAGGAAACTGAAAGGAAAAGTAGAAAGGGTCAAAACAATTGGGGAAGCTTGGGATCTATTTAAAACTACGATCCTAGAAGCTCAAAAAATATATATTCCGCAGGTTAGGAAAGGCACAAAAAGGTATAGGAAAAAGCCTGCATGGTTAACAAACAGAGTAATGGAGGCTGTAAAAAGTAAAAAGAATTCCTTTAAGCAGTGGAAAGCTAGTCACAGTGAGGCTGATAAAACGGAACACAGGCTATGGCAAATAAAATGCAAGTCTGAGGTCAGGCAGGCAAAAAGGGAATATGAGGAGCATATAGCAAAAAACGTAAAAACCAACAATAAAACTTTCTTCAAATACATTAGAAACAGGAAACCAGCCAGGGAGGCAGTGGGGCCCTTGGACGACCAAGGGGTAAAAGGAGTATTGAAGGATGATAGGGAAATGGCTGAGAAGCTAAATGCATTTTTTGCCTCCGTCTTCACTGTGGAAGATGAGAAGTGCTTGCCCACTCCAGAACCACTGATTTCAGGAGGGGTGTTGAAAGACCTGAGTCAGATTGAGGTGACGAGAGAGGAGGTCCTAAAACTGATAGACAACTTAAAAACTGAAAAATCACCAGGCCCAGATGGCATACATCCGAGAGTTCTGAAAGAACTCAAATGTGAACTTGTAGATCTCCTGACAAAGATATGTAATCTTTCCTTAAAATCTGCCTCCATTCCTGAGGATTGGAAGGTAGCTAATGTCACTCCCATCTTTAAAAAGGGTTCCAGAGGAGATCCGGGAAATTACAGGCCAGTCAGTCTGACGTCGATACCGGGTAAATTGGTGGAAACCATTATTAAGGAAAGAATTAGTAGGCACATAGATGAACAAAACCTATTGAGGCAGACTCAGCACGGTTTCTGTAAGGGAAGATCTTGTCTCACTAACCTGTTAGTGTTCTTTGAGGGGGTGAACAAACATGTGGACAAGGGGGATCCAATAGATATTATTTACCTTGACTTCCAGAAAGCTTTTGATAAAGTTCCTCATCAAAGGCTCCTAAGTAAGCTCAAAAATCATGGGATAGAAGGACAAGTCCTTTTATGGATCAAAAACTGGCTAGTTCATAGAAAACAGAGAGTGAGTGTAGGTGGGCAATTTTCTCAGTGGAGGGTGGTAAGCAGTGGGGTACCGCAGGGATCAGTACTTGGTCCACTGCTTTTTAACTTGTTCATTAATGATTTGGAGATGGGAGTAAGCAGTGAAGTGGCTAAATTTGCGGATGATACAAAGTTGTTCAGGGTGGTGAAAACCAGTGAGGATTGTGAGGCACTCCAAGGGGATCTGTCAAGGATGGGCGAGTGGGCGTCAACATGGCAAATGGGGTTCAATGTGGCCAAGTGCAAGGTGATGCACATTGGAGCCAAAAATCCTAAATATAAATACACATTGATGGGGTCTGAACTGGCAGAGACTGAGCAAGAGAGAGATCTTGGAGTTGTAGTGGATAACTCACTGAAAATGTCGAGACAGTGTGTGACTGCAATAAAGAAGGCCAATGCTATGCTGGGGATTATTAGGAAGGGTATTGAAAACAGATCAGCCAATATAATAATGCCCCTATATAAATCAATGGTGAGACCTCATTTGGAATACTGTGTGCAGTTCTGGGCACCACACCTTAAAAAGGATATTATAGCTTTGGAAAAAGTGCAGAAAAGGGCAACTCGAATGATAAAAGGGTTGGAACACTTTCCCTATGAGGAAAGGTTAAAGCGCTTAGGGCTCTTTAGCTTGGAGAGGACGTCCTTCTTCACCCAAAGAGTGATTAACACTTGGAATTCACTGCCACAGGAAGTGGTGGGTGCTACAAGCATGGATGGCTTCAAAAGGGAATTAGATAAGCATATGGAGCAGAGGTCCATCAGTGGCTATTAGCCACAAGGTATAGCTAGGGGCTCTGGGGCAAGTGATGCTCTGTCTTCTTGGTGCTTGGGGGGGGTCAACAGTGGGAGGGCTTCTAATGTCCTGGCCCCACTGCTGGACCTCCTGATGGCACTGGTATTTCTGGCCACTGTGTGACACAGAGTGTTGGACTGGATGGGCCTTTGGCCTGATCCAACACTGGCGTCTCTTATGTTCTTATGTTCTTAAGACCAGAGAGAGAGTTGAGGTTGGTGCGATCAAGCCTCGGAAGAGACTTGTTTTGCACTTTGATCTCCTCTCCCGAAGAAGGTGGCGCAATCATCGCTACAGGAGCCTACCGAGCTGTGAATTTTTTTGCAAAAAAATAAAAAGAAGCGAAGCAGGGTCAGGCCTGGTTAGTGTTGGGATGGGAGACCATCAAGGAATTCCAGGGCCGCTACCAAGGCTCCCTCTAAGCTGCGGAGTCTTGTGAGCAAAAAGTCTACTTTGTGAGCTCCTGGCATTAAAGTTGTGAGCGAGCCATTTGGCTGCTGCATTAAATTCGTCTGCTCTGGAACCCTCCCTTCCTGAGCGGAGACAGAACTGCGTGAGCCGGAGGCTAAGAAACCGTGAGCTGGCTCACACAAACTCAGCTTAGAGGGAGCCCTGGTCGCTACGCAGAGGCAGGCCATGGCAAACCACCTCTGTGAGCCCCTTGCCCTGAAAACCCTGTGCGGCCCCCAGAAGTCAGCTGCAACTTGACAGCGGTTGACACACGCAAGCTATTCTAAGGGTGATTTCCCACAAGTGCCGCTCCGCGCTCACTCCTCCCTTTTGCCCCGATGGTACGTGTCAATTTCACACAAGCTGCTGCGCGCCCACATTTTGCCCCGCAGCTTCGTGCGATTTTCCCTGCGTCTACTCAGTCCTCAAAAAACAGGATTGAGTAGACGCGGGGGAAATCCGCGCGAAGCTGCGAGGCAAAATGCAGCCGCGCAGCAGCTTGTGTGAAATTGACACGTACCATCGGGCCAAAGAGAAGAGTGAGCGCGGAGCAGCGCTTGTGGGAAATCACCCTAAGTCTTTGGGACGGAGGGCTGCCAGCTCCAAGTCAGGGACTTCATGGAAATTTGGGGGTGGAGCCTGAGGAGGGCAGGATTTGAGAAGGGGAGGGACCTCGGCAGGGTATAGTGCCATAGAGTCCACCCTCCACGTCACCCGTTTTCTTATTCTTTTTTCTCGGTAGTCTGGAGAGCAGGTGTAATACCGCGAAATCTCCAGGCTGTACCTGGAGTCTGGCAACCCAAAACAGAGCCGGGGAGGAAATCAAAACGAAACCTAAATATCGCTCCGCATTACTTCCCTCCCGTTGTGTTTTAGGACACTGCTTGGATCCCAATGAAGAAATAGAAAAGATAAACCTGTCCGGGAACAGAGTGTGTTCCTTCAAGGTACGTGTGGGGTTCTCGGTGTCACTTTTTATGTTTTCCATGTGGCTGCATCACTCGTTGCATTTGTCCTACTTGAAAAGGAAAAGGCCTTTGTCCAATTGACAGTACTTCGCATTTATGTAGTGCATGAGTGTAGGGTTGCCATTCCCCCCTGAAAGGGGTGGGGGTTTACCCACTTTTTGGGGGCCCAATCCGCTACCACTGAGCCAGCTGGCGGGGGGAACCCCACCCCCCAAAAGCCCTGTCTGTGCCAACGTGCCCAGCACAATGACGTCACCTGGAGATGACATCATCATGCAGGGCATGTTGAGGGTGGGGACGCTCTAGCCTTTGATAAAAGCCTCTATGGTTACCATAGAGTTTTTCCTCAAATGCTAGAGCGCCCCCCTCCAGCATGCGGTGGGGGGTCCTTCTCTCTGCCTGGGATTTCTCGGTGTGCACCATAGAGTTTTCCTCAAATGATAGAGTGTCCGTTCCCCTGCAATGTGCCCTGTGCGATGACATCACCTCCAGAGGTCATTTCGGGGGGGATCGCGGGGGATCACTGTCCCCCTGGGTGAGGTAGGGGGGGCGGGGCCCATGACGAAGCCCCGCCCCCCGCTTCCAGCCGCCCCGCTTCCGGCCCTCATTCAGCCAGGAGGAGGCAGGAGAAGAGGAAGGGTAAGTTGCTTTCCCCCTGCCTCTCCCCATCCCTGCCTGCCTGGGGCCAGGGAGGGCCTTCGCGGGGCTTCCTTGCACTCCCGCCGGCCTTGCAGGTCCACCACCGGGCCCCTCATGGGGCTCGGCAGTGGAGCTGCAAGGCAGGCGGCGGCGGCCGGGACCGTTGGGGGCGGGGTTTGTGGCCTTATGACACACTTCCGGTGATGTCAGGGGGTGTGGCCTTATGACACACTTCCGGTGATGTCAGGGGGTGTGGCATATGCTAATGAGTTATGCTAATGAGTTCCCCTAGCTCTTTTTCTGCGAAACGACCCCTGGCGCCAGGCATGTTGTTGCAGATGGGGCACTTTGGGGGTGGTGTTCCCCCTGCTAGCCAGATCAGGGTTGGCAGATCAGGGGTCCCAAAAGCAGACAAACCCCTGTCCCCACTTAGTTGAAAGGGAGGGAGGGATTTGTCTTCTGTACTTCTCCAAGCGGGAAAACATAGAGTTTCTTTAAGTGTGTCGTGATTGTTGGGCTTTTTAAAATTTCTTTAAAGGAAATCACCAATTTGGCAAGACTGTGTAACTTAAAAGACCTGTGTCTGAACGACCCCCAGTACGAGCCCAACCCAGTTTGTCACCTCTGCAATTACGCAACGCATGTTCTGTACCATATCCCTCAGCTCCAACGGCTCGACACTTACGATGTCTCTTCAAAGCAGATCAAGGAGCTGGCCGAGGTGGGTTCAGAATACTTTTAAAAAATAATTGTAACATTTCATGTTTTGGGTGTGTGTGTCTTTAAAAGTGGTTTGTATGGATGTATGACAGACTAGGATGCTGGACTCAAGCAAGTGATATGGTTGGTGAGTGACAGAGAGGGGGAGGGGTTTTGGAATGGATGCTGTGTGGATGAACCGATATGTCAGTCAAGAGGGTCAGTTGAAGGGGGTCTGTTAGGTATGACAGTTGAGTAAAACAGTTAGAGAGAGCAGAGTGTGCTGTGTTAAAAGCAGTTAATATATGAGTTTTGTCCTGAAGTCTCTGTGTTAAGCAGATGGTTAAGTCTGTGATATAAGAGTTACAATTGAAAGCTGAGAGCTTGAGAAAAGTACCGGGAAATATTGTTACAAAGTGGCTTTATCCTCCCTGTCAGTAGAGGAGAGGCTTGTGAGAGACACCAAGCATTTGGTCAAATCATTCCCAGTACAGTTTACCTTGTTCACCCTCGTGTTTATACTTTCGTTAAATAAATCCTATTTACTTCAAGTTTACCAGCTAAGTAAAGAATTCTTCCGCAGACCACATAGTTCCTCGAAAGGCCTAGACCCAGTGCTACAATACCAACCCCAGAAGCAAAGAGAAGAATTGGAATTTATAGAAATTCCTGGTGGCAGCTAGAATACCCTACAGAATAAAACATAAAGAACATTTTAAAAGTAAAACTAGACCTCCCCAAGTAAGAGGGCTTCACAATAATAATAATAATAATAATTTTATTTGCAACGTAAGCCGGATACACAACCAGTTTCTTGATTTGGGGTATGTTTTAATTGATTGATCAGAACGCACAAGGGACCATATGGGGTGTATACAGTACACCACAAAGAACAAAAAAGGACACCGTGTAAAACTAAATAAATACAGTTTTATGTAAGCCTTGTATAGTTCCAAAAATCCATTAAATAATATAGTCCTCTAATAGAGGACGTGCCGGATATTCAACTGAGGTGAGGGGTGGATGGCACCCTGAGAACTGTTCTTAGGGCTTTCCAGGGCTCTTTTTGTAGAAAAAGCCCAGCAGGAACTCATTAGCATAATAGGCCACACCCAACAGCAGAAACCTATTAGCATATTAGGCCCTAGTATCACAGCTCATTGGCATATTAGGCCACACACCCCATGTTACCAGAAATGTGGTCATCCAGCCACACCCACGTTTTGCTTCTTATTCTGTTTACTTTGTTGTCAGAACCCAGGGCTTTTTTTGTAGCAGGAACTTCTTTGCATGTTAGGCCACACACCCCTAATGTAGCCAATCCTAATGAGTTTCTGCTGTTGGGGGTGGCCTGTTATGCTAATGAGTTCCTGCTGGGCGTGGCCAACTCAGGAGCCAGCCGGAACTCCGTTTCCTGCCCTGGGCTTTTCCACTTTCCCTTTTTGTTCTGTCGTGCTTTCCCAGAGAGATGTGACGAAGCTCTTTGAACTCTCCCCTGATGCAACTGAGTGGACTTGAAAATCCAGATACTAGTATTTCGGGGGATTGCCCAATCCGTCTGCATGCCCGTTGTATCAACTTGGTTATGTAGTTCATATTATTTATTTTTATATTTATTTCGATTTCTATCCCGCTTTCCCTGACAAGCAGGCTCAAGGCGGCGTACAATAATAAGTTACAATAAAAACAGATAACATTCTAACAATAAAATATAAAGTGCAGATTAAATTCAAACGATAAAGTGCAGATGGCGATCGTTGTGGTTGGCCCCGTATGACTAGACCAGTATGCCAAAGAAAGTGCCAGTAATAGATGTTCAGTAGCTCGTTCAGTGGCGGCTCCTAATCGAAAGCCTGGCGGAAGAGCTCGGTTCTACAGGCCCTGCAGAAGTGTAGAAGGTCCCGCAGGGCCCTGATGTCCTCCGGGAGCTCATTCCACCAGTATGGAGCCGCCACTGAGAAGGCCCTAGATCTGGTGATAGTCAGTCTGGCATCCTTGGGGCCAGGGACCGTCAGGTGATTTTGAGTCCCCGACCTCAGTGCGCTCTGGGGAACGTGTGGGGAAAGGCGGTCCCTCAGGTAGGGGTATATTATATTATTATATGCTTCCTGTGTGTAGCTCCACCGTACCATAAATAAATGAATCCCACCTGGCAACCTTATTTTCCATCTGGTGATGTGTGAAAGGATCTAGATCCAGTGCAAGTGGAACAATGTTCATGGTGGTGAACTTCTCCCACTGCTACCTGCAGGGCCTACCGCCCGTATGCCTCCGGGGTGGGCAGGTCAGTGGATCCCAGAAAAGAACATGGTGGTGAAATGCGGGGGGATCCAGGACATGCTCTTTCACCACAGATGGACGTTTCTTCCACCCGCAACTCGTTTTGATTGTGTTGGGCCTGCTTTTTGAATGCTTTCGCTTTGATGGCTTCATTTTGTTAGTTGTGAGGCGCCTCGAGCAGGTCTCCGGACAAGTGGCATACAAGTTTACGAAATAAATAACAGGAAACAAGGTTAAAATCTAACCTGTCGGGGGGAGAAGTTTTAAAAAGTGGCTTGGTGTAGTGGTTTGGTGTCGTGGTTAAGTGCGCGGACTGTAATCTGGGAGAACCGGGTTTGATTCCCCCCTCCGCCACTTGCACCTGGCTGGATGCCCCTGGGCAAGCCATAGTTCTGATAAGAGCTGTCCTTGAAAAAAGAGCAGTTTCGGTCAGAGCTCTCTCAGCCCCACCTACCTCACAGGGGTGTCTGTTGTGGGGAGGGGAAGGGAAAGGAGCTTGTAAGCCGCTCTGAGACCCCTTTGGGTAGTGAAGGGCGGGGTATAAATCCAGTCTCTTCTTCTTCTTCTTTTACCTCACAGGGTATCTGTTGTGGGGAGGGGAAGGGAAAGGAGCTTGTAAGCCGCTCTGAGACCCCTTTGGGTAGTGAAGGGCGGGGTATAAATCCAGTCTCTTCTTCTTCTTCTTTTACCTCACAGGGTATCTGTTGTGGGGAGGGGAAGGGAAAGGAGCTTGTAAGCCGCTCTGAGACCCCTTTGGGTAGTGAAGGGCGGGGTATAAATCCAGTCTCTTCTTCTTCTTCTTTTACCTCACAGGGTATCTGTTGTGGGGAGGGGAAGGGAAAGGAGCTTGTAAGCCGCTCTGAGACCCCTTTGGGTAGTGAAGGGCGGGGTATAAATCCAGTCTCTTCTTCTTCTTCTTTTACCTCACAGGGTATCTGTTGTGGGGAGGGGAAGGGAAAGGAGCTTGTAAGCCGCTCTGAGACCCCTTTGGGTAGTGAAGGGCGGGGTATAAATCCAGTCTCTTCTTCTTCTTCTTTTACCTCACAGGGTATCTGTTGTGGGGAGGGGAAGGGAAAGGAGCTTGTAAGCCGCTCTGAGACCCCTTTGGGTAGTGAAGGGCGGGGTATAAATCCAGTCTCTTCTTCTTCTTCTTTTACCTCACAGGGTATCTGTTGTGGGGAGGGGAAGGGAAAGGAGCTTGTAAGCCGCTCTGAGACCCCTTTGGGTAGTGAAGGGCGGGGTATAAATCCAGTCTCTTCTTCTTCTTCTTTTACCTCACAGGGTATCTGTTGTGGGGAGGGGAAGGGAAAGGAGCTTGTAAGCCGCTCTGAGACCCCTTTGGGTAGTGAAGGGCGGGGTATAAATCCAGTCTCTTCTTCTTCTTCTTTTACCTCACAGGGTATCTGTTGTGGGGAGGGGAAGGGAAAGGAGCTTGTAAGCCGCTCTGAGACCCCTTTGGGTAGTGAAGGGCGGGGTATAAATCCAGTCTCTTCTTCTTCTTCTTTTACCTCACAGGGTATCTGTTGTGGGGAGGGGAAGGGAAAGGAGCTTGTAAGCCGCTCTGAGACCCCTTTGGGTAGTGAAGGGCGGGGTATAAATCCAGTCTCTTCTTCTTCTTCTTTTACCTCACAGGGTATCTGTTGTGGGGAGGGGAAGGGAAAGGAGCTTGTAAGCCGCTCTGAGACCCCTTTGGGTAGTGAAGGGCGGGGTATAAATCCAGTCTCTTCTTCTTCTTCTTTTACCTCACAGGGTATCTGTTGTGGGGAGGGGAAGGGAAAGGAGCTTGTAAGCCGCTCTGAGACCCCTTTGGGTAGTGAAGGGCGGGGTATAAATCCAGTCTCTTCTTCTTCTTCTTTTACCTCACAGGGTATCTGTTGTGGGGAGGGGAAGGGAAAGGAGCTTGTAAGCCGCTCTGAGACCCCTTTGGGTAGTGAAGGGCGGGGTATAAATCCAGTCTCTTCTTCTTCTTCTTTTACCTCACAGGGTATCTGTTGTGGGGAGGGGAAGGGAAAGGAGCTTGTAAGCCGCTCTGAGACCCCTTTGGGTAGTGAAGGGCGAGGTATAAATCCAATCTCTTCTTCTTCTAATATTAATGGTAACGAAACCCCAAGTAATCACTGTTAACATTTGGCTCTCTTGGACTACCAAACAAAATCACCCTTCCTTTGTTTTTCCTTTTGTCCCGGAAGACCACCGTGATGAAGAAGGTGATGTACTACAACATGCGCATCAAGAGTGTCCAACGGCAGCTGGAGGAAGAGCTCGAGAAGCTCAGAGAAAGGAAATGCAAGCTGCAGAAGCTACCCGAAGAGCAGATTAAGCATTTCCACTGCCACATCAAGCACGTAAGCCAAGTGGTACCGAGGCCCACCTTGCATTCTGGCTCGCATTCTGATCTCCAGCTGGCCCGGGTGGGGCTGTGGCTCAGTGGCAGACCATCTGCCTTGTACCCAGGGGGTCCAAGGTCCAATCCCTGGCATTGCAGGGAGGGTGGGGTATAAATCGAATTAATAAACAAATAAAATAAATAAATGTCTTGTTGAAGGGCGCACGGCAAGCCCGTAGCCACAGTAGGGCATTTGGGGACCGAGCCCCGCCAGGGATGAACGCTGTCCTACCCTGGGAGGATGCCGGGCCCCCCACTGCGTCACGCTCCTTACCTCTGCCCCTCCGTGTTTAGTCACGCCGGCCACATGACCACAGAAAAAGTCTTCTGACAGCGCTGGCTCTTCGGCTGGGAAAAGGAGATGGGCACCTCCCCCCAGAGTCGGATTCGACTGGCTTTCGAGCAAGGGAAACCTTTAACAGATTGTTAATTGTAGCTATAGTATAATTTAAACTTAAAGAAAAGGATTTTAAAAAAGAAAGAAGCCCCGCTTGCCAGCTTCCCAGAGTTTGGGAGTAGGAGGCTGGATTCGATCCCAGGTCTCATCCAGCACCAGGGCTCTTCCTGCAAGCTCAGCAATGTCATGTTCTTCTATGTCATTGACCGCAACTGGCTCCTGATGCCCTCGTCCTCTTGTTCAACAGCTGGAACGTGATCTGGAGGGCCTGCAGACATCTGGCAGAGGACAGACCAGCCTCTCCAGGAGCTTCGAAGGGGAAAACTCGAATGGGGACGGTGAAAGTCCCAACGAGGCCAGCGAGGAAGCCAGTCTGGAGAGGCAGCTCCTGCAAAAATTGGACTGCCTCAAAAAAAGGATCGCCTTCTGGAACAAAAAGCTAGAGGAGTACGTACGTTCCGCGGAAGGCGCAAGGGATGCTGCCAGCAGTGAACGCATTTGGGACTTGGAGGCAGGGGTCATTTCGTAGAAAAAGAGGTGCAGGAGCTCATTAGCATAGCTTATTTGCATGTGTCACACCCCCTGACACCACTGGAAGTGTGTCAGAAGGCAACACCCACTGCTCAGGCTCCACTGGACTGTTTTGGATTGCTAGCTGTTGGGGGGAGGGAGAATGTGCAGATCTGCCCTCACAGAGGAGGGAGAGCTTGTACCTGAATAAAACTTGGTCTTAAAGGTGCCACTGGACTGTTTTGGATCGGGGGGGCTCTGCAACTTACCTGGCTGCTTCTTGCTCTGACTGAGGGCTGCTGGGAGGAGGGGGTGGGGCTTGTTGCATGTGCCCGCCCCCTGAGCTCTTTACTGCCGGAGCTCCGCTCCTGTGCGCTCCTGCAGGAAACGACCCCTGCTTGGAGGTGATATGACTTTGGCCAAGGATTGCACCAGGGCTGAAAGAGAGAGAGAAGGCGATGCTGCATTGGCTTTTCCCTCCATTGTTTTACCAAAGGCACAGCTCAAAACCACATTCAGATACCCCGGGGCTGCGAAGTCACCCCTGAAGGCCCTTTAATCTATGCAGGAGGTACCATAAAACCCAATGATCAAAGAAAGTGAAAGCTGCAAGCAGTGTAGAGGAGAATTTCTGTTCCATTGTGGGGTTTGGTAAAACAACAGAGGGAAAAGCCAATGCAGAATCGTCCAGAGTCTCATCACACAGTCCATGCAGTTCTTGTCAACTTGTGTCTCTTTCATGGCCCCGTAAGATAGGGGGAGAGAAAAGAGGGGTCACATTGTCCTTGCATACTCGCATCGTTGTGACGGTGGAAAGCACCATCACGTCACAGCCAATCTACAGCAACCCTGTAGGGGACCGCCTTTCTCCATATGTTCCCCCAAGGGCACTAAGGTTGGGGAGTCAACATCTCCTGGAAATTCCAGGCCCTAGAGATGTTAAATTTGCGGTGACCAGGACCAGGGTGTTTTCGGTGGCGGCTCCTACCTGGTGGAAGGAGCTCCCGGAGGAGATGCGGGCCCTGCGGGACCTTTCTCAGTTCCGCAGGGCCTGCAAGACGGAGCTCTTCCGCCAGGCCTTTGAGTAGGAGCCGCCGCCACCACTATTCCACCACCACCCCTATGCACTATCGTAGTACCATCAAGATTGTCTGGATCCCACTGGAGGGACGAGGCGTCCAGGCATGATTTGGATGACAAGATTTCAAGAAGCTACCATGGATTTTTAGATCTACCCATCTTGGTTAAGCTTGTAAGCTTGTATTGTAAACTTGTTACTGTATTTTAGTGTAATTTATTGTTTTATATTATGTGTTTTACTGTTACAATCTTGGCACATAGTGCCCCTGTAAGCCGCCCTGAGCCTTCGGGGTAGGGCGGGATATAAATCCAAGGAAAAAAACAAACAGACAAATGGGTGGTGCAGTGACCCTGGACTTCCTTGGCGGTCTCCTGTCCAAGCGCTAACCAGGGCCGACCCTGCTTCGCTTTGAGATCTGATGAGATCGGGCTAACCCGGCCCACCCCAGGCCAGTAGCCAGGATATTTGTGGCTTGCGGAGCAATTTTTTTCGGGGGGGGGGGTGAAGTTTTCAGAAAAGCCAGTATTCTGACGGTTATGACTCAGCTACTGCGGAATCAAGCCTTTTAAAATAAAAGCGTAGAGGCTTCTGCAAATCTTAGCCCCAGCATGTGACGATAGCAGGCTTAGAAGGTGGGGGGGGGGATAAATTCTCTTGTAGATGGTAGGCGTGGCACTGGAAATACTTCTCCGGGTTTGGCCGGTAAACTCACTCTACTTTGTATGAAAACATGTCAGATTTTATTTACAGAAACAAAGGACAAACAACATAGATAAGCCATCTCTTCTCTGGATCTTAACTGTCTATTCTACATAGGTGTTCTTATGCTAGCAATCACCCTTAACCTATTAACCATTTAGGCAAAAGAAAGCTGTTACCAGGACAGATCTCTAAATTGCAAGCTGTCAGCCACTTTAGATGACAGTTCCCAGCGGCTGCATGTTAATCACTTCTGCCAGCCCAAGCAACAATTCTGCTAACAAGCTGGCGGGTAGGAGTGATGACTTCTATAGTCAAGAACGCTAACACTTAGGCAGAAAAACGCTCTTAAAGGAGACCAGTTTCTTGAGACAGAGTTAGAAGGGATCCTAGAGGTCACCTACTCCAACCCCCTTGCTCCATGCAGGAATTAGTCAACTACAGCACCCCAATCTGCTTAAAGGGGTCCACGTCTTTTAAAAATGTTTTTAAATGATTGAAAAAAGCATCCACAGGAGAAATTCTAGTGGGGCCATTCCTTTAAGAAAGGGGGCAGCGCCCCCAAAGCCCCACTGTAGCCACAGGCCTGGCCCACTCCCAAACATCAAGTAGAAAGGAGCAAAAGCCGTGCGTCTCCCTCTGGCACGGGGCCTGGGCAACTGGGATGCTGCAGTGGTGGCTGCAAGGGCGACTCTGAATGGGATGATGTTGTCCGCTAGGCCATCCACCCAGCTGCAATTTTCCCATGGGCCTTAATGGCCAGTCTGCCCCGATAAAAGCCAAAATATAAACCACTGCCATGTGAGAAGAGGAAGGAGCAAGAGCTCTAAGCATCTAGCTCACACAATGAAGGCACTCAACTTCCCATCTGGCCCTCTGGATTGAGTGCCGTTTTCCTTGGATGCAGGGCTATTTTTGAGCAGGAACGCACAGGAACGGCGTTCTGGGTGGCTTCAGAGTTGGCCACGCCCACTACAGCCAAAACCTCTGCGTGCGTGGCTACAGAGGGAAGGCCTGGAGAGAGACCCTCCCAATGACTCTGAGGTGGGTGAGCCAGGGGAGGCCCTGCTCCTGGGACGCCCAGGCAAGTCACTGCCTCCCCTCCCCTCCAAGGGTCGGCTTGCCCGGGCTCCCCGCAGCCGCAGAGCACCCGGGCAAGCCAAGGGAAGGCATGGGGGTGTGGCCTAATATGCGAATGAGCCGCACCATCGGGGTGTGGTTTAATATGCTAATAAGTATCTGCCATTGGGTGTGGCCTATTATGCTAATGAGTTCCTGCTGGGCTTTTTCTACAAAAAAAGCCCTGCTTGGATGTTATACATTGCGGGCTTCTCAGCTGAAACGAATCCTGTTTGTCCTTTTCGCAGAGTTGAAGTGATTTATCATCTGGAAGTCAAAAAGAAGAAGAAAGCCAGTAAGCTGGCTGTGCAGTTTTTGCTGACCGAATTGGAAACGGTGGGAAACACACGCTTCGAAGAAGGTTCACCGAGTGATCCCTGGTAAAGCCGTTTGAGGGGTTTCGATAGGCCGCATGTTGATGTCTCGTTACAGAGCATTGCAGTAGATCAAGATGGGTCGCCGTGTTAGTCTGTCTGTAGCAGTAGAAAAGAGCAAGAGTCCAATAGCACCTTAAAGACCAGCAACATTTGTGGCAGGGGAGGAGCTTTTATGAGTCACGGCTAAGTGTTCCCTCTAAGCTGAGTTAGTGTGAGCTAGCTCACAGTTTTTTAGCCTCCGACTCACAGGTTTTTGTCTTCGCTCAGAAAGGAGGGCTCCAGAGCAAACTAAGTTATGCAGTAGCCAAATTGCTTGCTCACGACTTTAATGCCAGTAGCTCACAAAGCAGATTTTTTGCTCACAAAACTCCACAGCAGAGGGAACATTGGTCACAGCTAAGTGTTCCCTCTAAGCTGAGTTAGTGTGAGCTAGCTCACAGTTTTTTAGCCTCTGGCTCACAGGTTTTTGTCTTGGCTCAGGAAGGATGGCTCCAGGGCAAACTAATTTATGCAGTAGCCAAATCGCTCGCTCACAACGTTAATGCCAGTAGCTCACAAAGTAGAATTTTTGCTCACAAGACTCCACAGCTTAGAGGGAGCATTGACCAGTGACTCACGAAAGCTCTTCCCCTGCCACAAATTTTGTTCGTCTTTAAGGTGCTACTCGAATCTTGCTCTTTTCTAGAGAGAAGAAGAGATTGGATTTATACCCCGCCCGTCACTACCCAAAGGTGTCTCAGAGCGGCTCACAAACTCCTTCCCCTCCCCACAGCAGACACCCTGTGAGGTAAAAGAAGAAGAAGAAGAGATTGGATTTATACCCCGCCCGTCACTACCCAAAGGTGTCTCAGAGCGGCTCACAAACTCCTTCCCCTCCCCACAGCAGACACCCTGTGAGGTAAAAGAAGAAGAAGAAGAGATTGGATTTATACCCCGCCCGTCACTACCCAAAGGTGTCTCAGAGCGGCTCACAAACTCCTTCCCCTCCCCACAGTAGACACCCTCACCCTGTGAGGCAGGTGGGGCTGAGAGAGCTCTCTCTAGAGCGGCCTTTGAGAGAACATCTCTGAGAGAACTTGTGACTGACCCAAGGTCACACCAGCAGCTGCAAGTGGAGGCATGGGGAGTCAGGGTGGCTTGCAATCTCCTTTAAAAATAGGTACTGAGAAAACAGTCGTGAGAGTCTGACCCACAAATCAAGGTAGTCAACAAGACTTAGGAAAAAATTGTTTTCTATATATTGCTGCCAATAAACACTACAAAGCAACAATGAACAAATCCCATCAAATTATCAGGAAATCCTTGTATAAGAATAAATCAACCTTGTCTCCAGACTTTATAACAAGAACGTTTCAAAAACCGGAGCTTCCTCAGGAAATATTCTGTATTGTATAAAAATTCAAATCCTTAGAATATAAACAATGTAAAACATGCAGAACAGAGTACAATCTCCTTTCCCTTCCCCTTCCCACAACAGACACCCTGTGAGGTAGGTGGGGCTGAGAGAGCTCTGAGAGGATTGTTCTTGAGAGAACACTCTGAGAGAACCTGTGACTGACCCAAGGTCACACCAGCAGCTGCATATGGAGGAGTGGGGAATCAAACCCGGTTCTCCCAGATTAGAATCCACACTCCTAAGCAGTACATCAAACTGGCTCTCTACTGCTACAGAGCATTGCGTATCTATATATCTAATAGCCAAGTCGCCCCCTGGTGTGCGGATAGCTAAATCTGCGCACCGGGGGCACCTGGGGGGGAGGGGGAGTTTTGTGCACACGTGGGGTGGTCCCCAGGTGTGCACAAAAATCTGAAAAGTTAAAAAAAAACCCGGGGGGATACCCCCCAAAACTGACAGAGCGTTCCCTGCGCACACGCAGGGAACGCTCTGCAGCTGGCCTCGCTGTCACCGCCGCCTCGAAGCCAGCCGGCCGGACGCATGAGAGGAAGGGAGGGTGCGAGGCCTGGCCGGCTGCAAGCCGTTGGCCCTCACTTAGGGGGGGGAGGCAGCTGGCCTCGTCGCCAGCCTCGCTTGGGGGGGGGAAAGCATCCGTCCTCACCGCCGCCTCGGAGCCAGCCAGCTGGGTGCAAGGGCGGCCGCGAGGCCTGGGTGGCTGCAAGCCGCTGGCCCTCGCTTGGGGGGGAGGAAGCAGCCGGCATCGCCGCCAGCCTCACTTGGGGGGGGGGGGG
>NW_015173684.1:204274-207819 GCF_001447785.1 Gekko japonicus | reverse complement strand
CCCCCCCGCGAGTTTCGCGGGTCTTCTTTCTTGTTTATATTTAAATCTTTGGGAGGCATAATATTTTACCCCCAAGTTGATAAGGATGTTATGGGTTGTAATCTACCATTCCACTCACCTAATGGTGGGGAGCCTGAGAAACACACTACCGTTAGCCAATTGCAGGGGCAGGATACAACTTTAAGTTCGTAGACAGCTTCATCACCTTTGGAAAAGAAACATCAGCACACAGCTGGCCTTTAGAACGTGGACCCACCAAGGTGAACTCAGCTCACGGTACCTGTTTGTTGAATCGTGATGGACTCAGTCAAGCTCCCGATCCTTCTTACCCATCAGGTGCTTCACAAACGGGTTGCTGCTGGTGGTGGGAAGTGCCGTCAGGTCGCCATCGAGAGCCAGTTTGGTGTAGTGGTCAAGTGCGCGGACTCTAATCTGGGAGAACCGGGTTTGATTCCCCACTCCTCCACTTGCACCTGCTGGATGACTTTGGGCAAGCCGTAGTTCTGACAAGAGTTGTCCTTGAAAAAAGAGCAGTTTCTGTCAAGAGCTCTCTCAGCCCCACCTACCTCACAGGGTGTCTGTTGTGGGGAGGGGAAGGGAAAGGAGTTTGTAAGCCGCTCTGAGACTCCAAGTGAAGGGCGGGGTATAAATCCAGTCTCTTCTTCTTCTTCTTCTACCTCACAGGGTGTCTGTTGTGGGGAGGGGAAGGGAAAGGAGTTTGTAAGCCGCTCTGAGACTCCTTTGGGTAGTGAGGGGTGGGGTATAAATCCAGTCTCTTCTTCTTTTTCTTCTACCTCACAGGGTGTCTGTTGTGGGGAGGGGAAGGGAAAGGAGTTTGTAAGCCGCTCTGAGACTCCTTTGGGTAGTGAAGGGCAGGGTATAAATCCAATCTCTTCTTCTCTTCTTCTCGAGGCAAGAGATGGACAGAGGCAGGTTTGCCATCGCCTGCCTCTGTGTAGCGACCCTGGGCTTATTTGGTGGTCTCCCATCCAATCACTAACCAGGGCCGACCCTGCTTAGCTTCTGAGATCTGAAAAGACTGGGCCATCCAGGTCGGGATTGGGGGACGGGGGGGGGGAAATGAGTTACTAGGCAAATGGTTAGCTGGCTGTGTCTGGTTTGGTGAATTGTAAGTTATGAGAATCCGAATGAATAGAAGAAGCACAAACTTGAAGTTGGACTGTATGTACATATTTGTCGGGTTGGCATCTGATGGGATTGACTTTCAACCCAGTTGTAAGTCAGCATTTTAGTGTATTTATTTATATACATCATTTATGGTCTGCCTTGATCATGGAGACTCAAGGTGGATCAGAGGACAGTGTTTAAAACAGGCAACACTGGTGGAGCTCCTGATGGCACCTGGTATTTTTGGCCACTGTGTGGCACAGAGTGTTGGACTGGATGGGCCATTGGTCTGATCCAACATTGACTTCTCTTACATTCTTATGTCTGAGGCAGTGATGCTCTTTCTTCTTGGTGCTTGGGAGGGCCACAGTGGGAGGGCCTCTGGAGTTCTGGCTCCATTGGTGGACCTCCTGATGGCACCTGGTATTTTTGGCTACTGTGTGACAGAGTGTTGGACTGGATGGACCATTGGTTTTATCCAACACTGGCTTTTCTTAGGTTCTTATGTCTGGGTCAGTGATGCAACAGTGGGAGGGCTTCTGGAGTTCTGGCTCCACTGGTGGGCCTCCTGATGGCACCTGGTATTTTTGGCCACTGTGTGGCACAGAGTGTTGGACTGGATGGGCTATTGGCCTGATCCAACATGGCTTCCCTTAGGTTCTTATGTCTGGGTCAGTGATGCTCTGTCTTCTTGGTGCTTGGGAGGGCCACTGTGGGAGGGCTTCTGGAGTTCTGGCTCCACTGGTGGGCCTCCTGATGGCACCTGGTATTTTTGGCCACTGTGTGGCACAGAGTGTTGGACTGGATGGGCTATTGGCCTGATCCAACATGGCTTCTCTTATGTTCTTATGTATGGGGCAGTGATGCTCTGTCTTCTTGGTGCTTGGGAGGGCCACTGTGGGAGGGCTTCTGGAGTTCTGGCTTCGCTGGTGGACCTCCTGATGGCACCTGGGTTTTGGCTACTGTGTGACACAGAGTGTTGGACTGGGATGGGCCATTGGCCTGATCCAACATGGCTTCTCTTATGTTCTTATGTATGGGGCAGTGATGCTCTGTCTTCTTGGTGCTTGGGAGGGCCACAGTGGGAGGGCCTCTGGAGTTCTGGCCTCGCTGGTGGATCTCCTGATGGCACCTGGGTTTTGGTTACTGTGTGACACAGAGTGTTGGACTGGATGGGCCATTGGCCTGATCCAACATGGCTTCTCTTATGTTATTATGTATGGGGCAGTGATGCTCTGTATTCTTGGTGCTTGGGGGGCAACAGTGGGAGGGCGTCTGGAGTTCTGGCTCCGCAGGTGGACCTCCTGATGGCACCTTGTGTTTTCGGCCACTGTGTGACACAGAGTGGTGGACTGGATGGGCCATTGGCCTGATACAATGTTGGCTTCAGTTATGTTCTTATGAACTATAAAAGGAAGGGCAACTCTTGCACTCCTATTGCAGCATGTGATTTCTTTTTTGCCTTCTTCAAAGACCGAACTGCCCATAGGCGTAATCTTCGTGGGGGCGGCGGGGCTTCAGCCCCCGCCGAAATTTTCAGGAAGGTATTCAGCCTCCCCCGGGAGCCACCCTTGCTCCTAGCAAAGCAATGCCTCTGGCCCAGCCCCAGCCCCCCCCCGGGAAATTGGAAAGTCTACACCCTTGGAACTGCCCGATACCACTGACTCGCCATTCTCCGTTTCTCGTGGCCCACAGGTTTAATTCCTGCTATGACTTAATCCTCTCCCGGTTTTGCGCCTGGGACTTCAAACCGTACGGGATAACAGGAGTGAAAGTTAACCGCGTCATCAGGGTACACAACCGGATTTTGAAGATGAAGTTCGAGGAGAAGCTCCAGAGGTTCTTGGAGGAAGAAGATTTAGGTGACTCCACGTAAGTCGGTGGATCTTAAGAATACCCAGAGAAGAATTTATATGGCATTAAGATGGATTTTGCCAGGACTTGTCCACATTTAGCAGAGTTTGAAACTGGGAGGGGCCGTGGCTCAGGGGTAAAACATCTGCTTGGCATGCAGAAAGTCCCAGGTTCAGTCCCTGACATCTCCAGTTAAAAGAATCAGGTTAGCAGGTGATGTGAAAGACCTCTGCCTGAGACCCTGGAGAGCCACTAATAGGAAACTTTCGATCGGACCTCGCTTACACATGTGTATTCACTGTATGTTAACGGTGAGTGTGACCTGCATTTGTTATGATTCATATGACATTTTATTGCATGATTGTGATTCTACAATAATATACATATCAATGCTCCCTCTAAGCTGTGGAGTCTTAAGAACATAAGAGACGCCAATGTTGGATCAGGCCAAAGGCCCATCCAGTCCAACACTCTGTATCACACAGTGGCCAGAAATACCAGGTGCCATCAGGAGGTCCAGCAGTGGGGCCAGGACATTAGACGCCCTCCCACTGTTGACCCCC
>NW_015173684.1:155052-203251 GCF_001447785.1 Gekko japonicus | reverse complement strand
TGCGGCTCGCTCACACGTATTGTGCGGCTCCCGGTAGGGGAGCGAAGGGGAGGAATACTTTTTCTCCCTCCCTCCCTTCCCTCCCTCCCTCCCTTCCCTCTCCCATCTATTTGCTTTCTTGGTTTCTCTCTCTCTTTCCACCTCTTTCATTCTTTCTTTCCACCTCTCTCTCTTTCTCTCTCAGACAAATAAATATCATTAGCAAACAGATAAATATGATATGATAAATAGAATTATCAATATCTGTTTTTACCCCTTTTATTTTCGGCAGTCTCATTTCATGTTAATAAAAAAAGCAAACCTGCATATTTTAAAATAAAAACATGTGGTATTTATTGATGTCTTGCGGCTCTCAGACATCTGACATTTATTCTGTGTGGCTCTTAAGTTGAGCAGCCTTGGCCACCCCCTGCTCTTGAGTCATCCTTCCTGAGCTAAGACAAAAATCGGTGAGCTGGAGGCTAAAAAAACTCTGAGCTAGCTCACAAGAACTCAGCTTAGAGGGAATAGGTAAAGGTAAAGGTCTCCCTTGCTCGAAAGCCAGTCGAATCCGACTCTAGGGTTGCGGTGCTCTTCTCCGTTTCAAAGCTGAAGAGCCAGCGCTGTCCGAAGACGTTTCCGTGGTCATGTGGCCGGCATGACTAAACACCAAGGCACACGGAACGCTGTTACCTTCCCACCGAAGTGGTCCCTATTTATCTACTTGCAATGTCTTGCTTTCGAACTGCTAGGTTGGCAGGAGCTGGAACTGGAGACGGGAGCTCACTCCGTCATGCGGCACACTCGGGTCTCGAACTGCTGAACTACCGACCTTCCACAGCCTGCAGTTCAGTGTCTTAACCACTTGAGCCACCGCAGCTCCTTAGAGGGAATACTGATATATATATTAATGAGTTTAGCATTATTATTGGCTTTGCCTTCTAGATAATTATTGTTGCGTTTATTTAGCGTGCTTTGAGTACAGGTTTGTTTGTGATTTCACCGGGGACAGGGCTGCAGGCAGCCGAGGGCACGGGCAGCGGGAGGGCTTGTTGAGCTACGTGGGAAGGACACAAAAGCGGGTGGGAGGCATGGAGGTGGGGGGGGGGGAAGGAGTGCCTGGTGGTGGGTAGTGGGGGGGGGACCTAGGAACTGTTTCTGCACACACACACCCTAAAATTTGGAACTGGCCCTGCCGTGTAATCCACCTTCCAAGGAGCTGAGGGTGGCAGGTCTCGTTTTTCTCAAGACGTGCGTCCCGCCGCTGTTGGAAACCAAATGCCGATCCGGACTCTAACCTGTGAGAGCCGGGTTTGATTCCCCAACTCCTCCACTTGCACCTGCTGGGTGACCTTGGGCAAGCCATAGTTCTGTCAGAGCTGTTCTCGAAAAAGAGCCGTTTCTGTCAGAGCTCTCTCAGCCCCACCTACCTCACAGAGTCACAGGGTGTCTGTTGTGGGGAAGGGAAGAGAAAGGAGATTGTAAACTGCTCTGAGACTCCCTTGGGTAGTGAAGGACGGGGTATAAATCCAATCTCCTCCTCCTCCTCCTCCTCCTCTCCTCCTCTCGTAGGGAACCAGTTCTTATGCTCACGGCTAATGCGATTTCTCCTTTTCTTTCACTCCTTCAGAAATTACAAGAAGAGGCTAGAATATCTCTTCTATGTACTGAACCCGGAAGTGCCCTTGAAGAAAAAACAACTGATCCAGATCCTGGAGGAAGGCTTTCAGGACGCCCGGAAGGTGATTGGGTGTTTCAGTGCACCAGGGATCTGTCCCACCTGTGACCACTTCTGAGTGCTTTGCCCCACATGACTTCTTAGAGCCTTTTGTGTCAATGTGAGCTACACGTTTGGAAATATCCTGCACTGCTTTGAATGCCCCCTATGTTAAAATAAAGGTAATGGTTTCCCTCACTCGAAAGCCAGTCGAATCCAACTCTAGGGATGCGTTGCTCATCTCTGCAGGGCCGGAGAGACAGGCAGAGATCAGGAGTCTCAATGCGTGGATGAGACGATGGTGTAGGGGGGAAGGGTTCAGGTTTGTTAGGCACTGGGATACTTTTTGGAACAAGAGGGAGCTGTACAGGCGAGACGGTCTCCACTTGTCCCGAGAAGGAACCAGGCTGCTGGCACTTAAAATCAAAAAGGTGGCAGAGCAGCTTTTAAACTGAATATTGGGGGAAAGCCGACAGGAGATGAAAAGTCTCTGGTTCGGGTTGGCTCATCTGAGAGAGGTGAGGGGGTACCGGTTGCTTTTCTACAGGGAGGTGGATTGAAATTGTCCACAGAGGCCATGGCTGGTGACATGGACTGCCGGACAACGACTCGAGATAGCAAGAGGAAGGATGCAGGCTTAACTTGTAAGGGAAATTACAGCTGTTTCTATACAAATGCTAGAAGTGTCCGAGGTAAAATCGGGGAGTTGGAGTGCTTGGTGTCGGAGGGAAAAATAGACATTGTGGGTATTTCTGAAACTTGGTGGGATGAGGAAAATCAGTGGGACACAGTGATTCCCGGTTATATATTATATCGGAAGGATAGGGGGGGAAGGGTTGGAGGTGGGGTAGCTCTGTATGTCAGAGAGGGTATAAAGTCTAGAAAGATTGAGAGGCTAAGTGAATTGGATTCGCTTCTGGAAGTTCTATGGGTTGAAATAGGGGGGCCAAAAGGAAACTTAACACTGGGAGTTTGTTATCGCCCACCAGATCAAAAGATAGAGGAGGATTATAAAATGATGAATGCCTTAAAGATAGCAACTAGACAAAAACACTGTGTAATAATAGGTGATTTTAACTACCCACACATTGATTGGGTCAATATGTGTTCTAGTCGGGAAAAAGAGATTGAGTTTCTAGACACTCTAAATGACTGTGCTATGGAGCAGATGGTCACGGAACCTACCAGGGGAGAGGCGATCCTTGATTTGGTCCTAAGTAACACTCAAGACCTGGTGAGAGATGTAAAAGTGATTGCACCGCTTGGAAACAGTGATCATAATGTTGTTGAGTTCATCATTTGTACAAATAGAGAATTGGCCAAAAAGACTCACACAACCATTTTTAACTTTAAAAGGGGTAATTTCTCTGATATGAGGGGACACGTGGGGAGGAAACTGAAAGGAAAAGTAGAAAGGGTCAAAACAATTGGGGAAGCTTGGGATCTATTTAAAACTACGATCCTAGAAGCTCAAAAAATATATATTCCGCAGGTTAGGAAAGGCACAAACAGGTATAGGAAAAAGCCTGCATGGTTAACAAACAGAGTAATGGAGGCTGTAAAAAGTAAAAAGAATTCCTTTAAGCAGTGGAAAGCTAGTCACAGTGAGGCTGATAAAACGGAACACAGGCTATGGCAAATAAAATGCAAGTCTGAGGTCAGGCAGGCAAAAAGGGAATATGAGGAGCATATAGCAAAAAACGTAAAAACCAACAATAAAACTTTCTTCAAATACATTAGAAACAGGAAACCAGCCAGGGAGGCAGTGGGGCCCTTGGACGACCAAGGGGTAAAAGGAGTATTGAAGGATGATAGGGAAATGGCTGAGAAGCTAAATGCATTTTTTGCCTCCGTCTTCACTGTGGAAGATGAGAAGTGCTTGCCCACTCCAGAACCACTGATTTCAGGAGGGGTGTTGGAAGACCTGAGTCAGATTGAGGTGATGAGAGAGGAGGTCCTAAAACTGATAGACAACTTAAAAACTGAAAAATCACCAGGCCCAGATGGCATACATCCGAGAGTTCTGAAAGAACTCAAATGTGAACTTGTAGATCTCCTGACAAAGATATGTAATCTTTCCTTAAAATCTGCCTCCATTCCTGAGGATTGGAAGGTAGCTAATGTCACTCCCATCTTTAAAAAGGGTTCCAGAGGAGATCCGGGAAATTACAGGCCAGTCAGTCTGACGTCGATACCGGGTAAATTGGTGGAAACCATTATTAAGGAAAGAATTAGTAGGCACATAGATGAACAAAACCTATTGAGGCAGACTCAGCACGGTTTCTGTAAGGGAAGATCTTGTCTCACTAACCTGTTAGTGTTCTTTGAGGGGGTGAACAAACATGTGGACAAGGGGGATCCAATAGATATTATTTACCTTGACTTCCAGAAAGCTTTTGATAAAGTTCCTCATCAAAGGCTCCTAAGTAAGCTCAAAAATCATGGGATAGAAGGACAAGTCCTTTTATGGATCAAAAACTGGCTAGTTCATAGAAAACAGAGAGTGAGTGTAGGTGGGCAATTTTCTCAGTGGAGGGTGGTAAGCAGTGGGGTACCGCAGGGATCAGTACTTGGTCCACTGCTTTTTAACTTGTTCATTAATGATTTGGAGATGGGAGTAAGCAGTGAAGTGGCTAAATTTGCGGATGATACAAAGTTGTTCAGGGTGGTGAAAACCAGTGAGGATTGTGAGGCACTCCAAGGGGATCTGTCAAGGATGGGCGAGTGGGCGTCAACATGGCAAATGGGGTTCAATGTGGCCAAGTGCAAGGTGATGCACATTGGAGCCAAAAATCCTAAATATAAATACACATTGATGGGGTCTGAACTGGCAGAGACTGAGCAAGAGAGAGATCTTGGAGTTGTAGTGGATAACTCACTGAAAATGTCGAGACAGTGTGTGACTGCAATAAAGAAGGCCAATGCTATGCTGGGGATTATTAGGAAGGGTATTGAAAACAGATCAGCCAATATAATAATGCCCCTATATAAATCAATGGTGAGACCTCATTTGGAATACTGTGTGCAGTTCTGGGCACCACACCTTAAAAAGGATATTATAGCTTTGGAAAAAGTGCAGAAAAGGGCAACTCGAATGATAAAAGGGTTGGAACACTTTCCCTATGAGGAAAGGTTAAAGCGCTTAGGGCTCTTTAGCTTGGAGAAAAGACGACTGAGGGGTGACATGATCGAGGTTTATAAGATTATGCATGGGAAAGAGCAGGTAAAGAAAGAGGTACTTTTCTCCCTTTCTCACAATACAAGAACTCGTGGGCACTCCATGAAACTGCAGAGCGGTCGGGTTAGAACGGATAAAAGGAAGTACTTCTTCACCCAAAGAGTGATTAACACATGGAATTCACTGCCACAGGAAGTGTTGGGTGCTACAAGCATGGACGGCTTCAAAAGGGAATTAGATAAGCATATGGAGCAGAGGTCCATCAGTGGCTATTAGCCACAAGGTATAGCTAGGGGCTCTGGGGCAAGTGATGCTCTGTCTTCTTGGTGCTTGGGGGGGGGTCAACAGTGGGAGGGCTTCTAATGTCCTGGCCCCACTGCTGGACCTCCTGATGGCACTGGTATTTCTGGCCACTGTGTGACACAGAGTGTTGGACTGGATGGGCCTTTGGCCTGATCCAACATTGGCGTCTCTTATGTTCTTATGTTCTTATGTTTCCAAGCCGAAGAGCCAGCGCTGTCCGAAGACGTTTTCCATGGTCACGTGGCCGGTGTGACTAAACACCAAGGCGCACAGAACGCTGTGACCTTCCCACCGAAGGGGTACCTATTTATCTACTTGCAATTTCTTGCTTTCGAACAGCTAGGTTGGCAGGAGCTGGGGCCAGAGACGGGAGCTCACTCCGTCATGCGGCGCACTCGGGTCTCGAACTGCTGAACTACTGACCTTCCGGTCTGCAGTTCAGCGTCTTAACCACTTGAGCCACCGTAGCCCTATATTAAAACAGCCCTGACCTACCTGGATAGCCCAGGCTAGCCCAGTCTCATCAGATCTTGAAAACGAAGCAGGGTCAGCTCTGGTTAGTACTTGGATGTGTTGGGTTAACTAGTATGGTTAGTCCAGTACCCACTAGTTAAATAAGGCTACAAATGCAGGAGCATCTTTTGAAGCCAGTTTGGTGTTGTGGTTAGGGGGGAGTGCAGACTCTAACCTGGGAGAACTGGGTTTGATTCCTCACTCCTCCACATGCAGCTGCTGGTGTGACCTTGGGTTAGTCACAAGTTCTCCCAGAGCTTGTTAACATGTGGAATTCACTGCCACGGGAGGTGGCGGTGGCTACAAGACGGTCGGCTTCAGGAGGGGATTGGATAAACATACAGAGCGGAGGTCCATCCGTGGCTGTTAGCCACAAGGTCTAGATAGGAACTCTCGGTCTGGGGCAAACCGTTTGTGTTTGTGTCCTTTTTAAAGTTTATATCTCCACTACCTGGCATTACATTTTATGATACGCATTGGCCCTGCCCAACAAGGTCTCGTTTATGTCAGATCCGGCCCTCATAACAAATGAGTTTGACACCCCTGCTCTACGTCTGACAACAGCACTACAGATAAGATTAGAATTTCAGCAGCCAATCCCTATGCAAAAGAACCTCCTCAGGAAAGCTCCTCCATTAGCATGTCACAGCCTGGGGAACTCCTACAAGATAAGGACTCAGCCCTACCCCACCTTCCTGAGTAGATATAAATTACCTGCCTACCATTTTTCTTCCCGGCTTGACACAGAGAGTACTCCATCTTTCTGTGTTATACCTCTCAGGATGCTAGTCACAGCTGCTGGCGAAACGTCAGGTACTGCAGTGCCAAGACCATGGCCGTACAGCCCGGAAAATCTACAACAGCTAATGTCTAACTTGTGTCAACAAGGGTGAGGGCCTTCTCAGTGGTGGCCAGTGTTCCCTCTAAGCTGAGTCAGTGTGAGCTAGCTCACAGTTTTTTAGCCTCCGGCTCACACATAAGAACATAAGAGATGCCAATGTTGGATCAGGCCAAAGGCCCATCCAGTCCAACACTCTGTATCACACAGTGGCCAGAAATACCAGTGCCATCAGGAGGTCCACCAGTGGGGCCAGGGCACTAGAAGCCCTCCCACTGTTGACCCCCCCCCCAAGCACCAAGAAGACAGAGCATCACTTTCCCCACAGTCCCTATCTATACCTTGTAGCTCATAGCCACCGATGGACCTCTGCTCCATATGCTTATCTAATTCCCTTTTGAAGCCGCCCATGCTTGTAGCCGCCACCACTTCCTGTGGCAGTGAATTCCATGGGTTAACCACTCTTTGGGTGAAGAAGGTCTTCCTCTTATCCGTTTTGTCTCCGCTCAGTAAGATAAATTAGTTAGCTAGAGCAAACTAATGTATGCAGTAGCCAAATCGCTCGCTCACAACTTTAGTGCCAGTCGCTCACAAAGTAGAATTTTTGCTCACAAGACCCCACAGCTTAGAGGGAGCATTGGTGGTGGCCCACGTCCTGTGGAACCAGATGCCCGAAGAGGTTGTGCCTTGCGGGACCTCCTTAGGTTCCACAGGGCACGCAAGGCTGCTCTTTTTCGGGGTGGCCTTCGGGTGATGGTGATCCACCAGGCAGCTGGTATGCTACCGTTGTGTCTTCACCATCCGCACATCCTACCCTGCTACATAGTGGATAGATTTGTAACCGTTTTATATTTTTAAAGTTCATTTACCTTATAGACTGTTTTTGTGGGCACCGCAACCCTAGAGTCGGATTTGACTGGAACCTTTACCTTTACCTTTACTTTACACGTTGTTAGCCGCCCCGAGTCCTGCTTGGGGGAATCAATTAATTAATTAATTATCGTGGGGCATTTTGCGTAGAATAGCCAGGAGATCCTAAGACTGTCTGGCAGCCGGAAGTACTAAAGTACCCATTGATTCCGTCTACGTGGCCCTAACAGGTTTTCTGTGTAATTGCCACTACCTCTTGAATATTACCGTTTTAATGATTTTAATGTAATATAATTTTATTGTAATGAGTCTCTGGTTTGGTTTTGTTGTGATACGCCCTGAGCCCTCTTTGGGGAGGGTGGAATAAAAATCCAATAAATAAAAGTTCTAGCACTTTTAGCGTTATGCACCAACCTAGCAGTTCGAAAGCAAGAAATTGCAAGGAGATAAATAGGTACCACTTCGGTGGGAAGGTAACAGCGTTCCATGCACCTTGGTGTTTAGTCATGCTGGCCACATGACCATGTAAACGTCTTCGGACAGCGCTGGCTCTTCGGCTTTGAAACGGAGATGAGCACCGCAACCCTAGAGTCGGACTCGACTGGCTTTCGAGCAAGGGAACCTTTACCTTTTTACCACTAGGTGGCGAGCTAGACTTGTTTTTAAGGCAAGAGCTGTTTCAGAGCTAGTTTGCCATTGCCTGCTTCTGCGTCGTAGCCCTGATATTCCTTGGAGGTCACCCTTCCAAATACTATCTGGGACCGACCCTGCTTAGCTTCCAAAATCTGACAAGATAAGGCTAGCGTAGGCTATCCAGGTCAGGGCTGTTCAGGGGAGACTGAGCAGGGTATAAATTTGATAACTGATAATAATAATTATATCCTTGGCACTGAAGTCCACTGAAGTTCAGAATTCCAAACATGTACACAGGCTCAAAAAAGTTGGGAGCCCCAGGGTTTGAGGGCGCCCTCTGGGAATGTAAAGTTAATAAACTTGCTCAGAGTTGTGTGTGTTTTTTAAAACTCTTTTAGGTGCCCGACAGTGAAGAAGCCGTTTCCCTCTCCAACAGCCTCAGTATCTGCGAGTGCCCCCGAATCGAACACTTCCAAAAACAAGCCAAAAGCAAAGGGGACTTTGAGGAGTCATTTAGGCCAGGTAATACTAGCAAATCTGCTCTAAATCATAGAATCATAGATTTGGAAGGGGTCTCGCAGGTCATCTAGTCCAACCCCCTGCACTCTGCAGGAGCAGAGCCGAAAGATAGCCCTACAACATACTCGAAAGATGGTCGTCCAGCCTCCACTTGAAGACGGCCAGCGAAGGAGCATCCACCACCTCCCGAGGCAGTCTGTCCCACTACTCAACCACTCTTACAGTTAGGAAGTTTTGGCCACTATGAGACACAGAGTGTTGGACTGGATGGGCCACTGGCCTAATCCAGCATGGTTTCTCTTATGTTGTTATGTCTGGGTCAGTGATGCTCTGTATCCTTGGTGCTTGGGGGGGCCACAGTCGGAGGGCTTCTGAAGATCTGGCCCCACTGGTGGACCTCCTGATGGCACCTGGGTTTTGGCCACTGTGTGACACAGAGTGTTGGACTGGATGGGCCACTGGCCTGATCCAACATGGCTTCTCTTATGTTCTTATGTATGTGTATGTGGGTTTTTAGTCAGTTTTCTACTTCTCCTAGAGGTGTACGGCTTACTTCACTTGCTTGGGTCCCGTGGAACCGTTGGCTGCAATTGAACTGAGATTCCAGAATTATAATTAAGACACTCTGATACTTTCTTCTTTCTCAGGGAAGCTCATCATCTCAAAGGTTTTTCTCAGGAACAGTGTGCAGGCTCGCGGGACAGAGCCGATCCTCCGAGCCAACTTTCCCGGGGTCAATTCCGTGTACAGGCCTCGCGGCCTCCCCCCAAACACGGCTTCTGCCGCTGGTAATGGGACCATGGCTTCACCGGAGAAACCAAAGGGTGAGTGTGCCTCCGTGGGCAGAGCTCCTTGTGGTATACTCATAGGGCTGAAGCAAAGAAAGGTGTATCCCTTGGAAATGTTGTAAAAGAAAGAAAATTGGTACTGTATGTCTACCCGCAAGCACAATTGCATTTGAAATGAACACACGGCACTCTCTTGTACTGAATCAGACCATCAGTGCATCGTGGTCAGTATTGTCTACTCTGACTGGCAGCAGCTCTCCGGGGGTCTCAGACGGAGGCCCTTCACATCCCCTACGGCCTGTTCCCTTTAACTAGAGATGCTGGGGGTTGAACCTGAGACCTTCTGCATCCAAAGCAGGGGCTCTACCCTCCCTAAGTGGCCTGGAGGAAACCGAGCTCTTGTGTTGTTCCCGTTTTTCTCAACGAAGCCTTGCAGGAGAATTTCCCAGGGGTCTGCAGTAGAAGAGAGCGAATATTTGAGATCAGTAGCGCCTTCGAGACCAACAAGAGTTTCTGAGGATGAGCTTTTGACAGTAGAGCTCACTTTATCAGTCATCAGTATCTGATGAAGGGAGATCTGACTCTTGAAAACTTATACCCCCAAAATTATGTTAGCCTCTAAGGTGCTACTGGAATCCAGCTGATCCTTCTCTCTCCCCCCCCTCCCTCCCTCCCTCTTTCTGTCTTTCTTTGTTTTTTTCTCTCTCTCTGTCTTTCTTTCTCTCTTTTTCTCTCTGTCTTTCTTTCTCTCTCTCTTCTTTCTCTCTGTCTTTCTGTCTCTTTCTTTCTGTCTTTCTCTCTCTCTCTCTCTTTCTCTCTCTTTCTCTTTTTCTGTCTTTCTCTCTCTCTCTCCTCTCTGTCTTTCTGTCTCTCTCTGTCTTTCTCTCTTTCTTTTTCTCTCGCTCTCTTTCTCTCTCTCTTTTTCTTTCTTTCTTTCTGTCTTTCTATCTCTTTCTTTTTCTCTCTTTCTTTCTTTCTTTCTTTCTCTCTCTCTTCTTTCTGTCTTTCTGTCTCTCTGTCTTTCTGTCTCTCTCTGTCTTTCTCTCTTTCTTTCTTCTCTCTCTCTTTCTTTCTTCTCTCTCTCTCCTTTCTCTTTCTCTCTCTGACCCTACATATCTTGAGTAGTATCGATCTATCCCAGCTAAGAATAAAAGGAAGAATTCAAGCCAGACAGGACAGGCTGTTATACCACATCAGAGAAGATGTCTTGTCACAAGCTGCCTAAACTCTCGTGGCCTAAACAAGGAACTTAGCTTTAAAAAGTGTAGTTGCTGGCCTAGGCGCCATTAAAATTTTAGTAACTAAACTATCTAGGGGGAGACTCGTTTCACTGGGCAATAAGTAGCTTGATCCATTTCTCTTTAGCCTCCTTATACCATGGGTGTTCAAATGGAACATGTGTCACAGTCTCCACGATCCCTAAGCCACATCCACTATATCTGTCCTCACTGATATCTGACGAAAGGAGCTTTATGCTGCAAAAATCTTCTTGGCCTGTAAGGTGCTGCTGGACTTGCATCTAAGCTCTTCATAATCTCAGTCACTCTCGCCCATCACCTGTTACCTGATCTCTTAACTGGGAAAACCTGCAGGGGTGGAGGATATAGCAGGTCTCCAGTCCACACAGGCAAGCATACAAAAGTGGGGATAAAAAGGAATTTTATGGTGTAGCCACCAGATGGAGCTCCAGTCCCACACATAAGGCTGATGTATTTATCACAAGCAAGCCACTGTGGCTGATTCTGCCTTGGCTTTTCCCTCCGTTGTTTTATGAAACCCACTTTATTTATTTATTAAAATTTATAACCCGCCCTCCCCACGAACGGGCTCAGGGCGGCGTACAGATGGGGCCAATGCCCAATACACAAAACATTAAAACTGCATTTTAAAAACATTCAGTACAACATAAGTGCTCTCCACAACAACTAACAAGGGAACAGATGACGTCATCAGGATGGTATCCTTAGTGGCCACAGCTCCACGCAGTACCACCATTTTTGCGCTCACGGCGAGTTGGTAGTAAGGGCTAGGACAGATAGTAATAGTCATAGACAGATGGTAACAGTCGTGGCGGCTCCTACTCAAACGCCTGGCGGAAGAGCTCCGTCTTGCAGGCCCTGCGGAACTAACTCCCCTCTGCATTGCACACTGCTTTCACTTCCTTTGATCATCGGGTTTTATGGCAGCCTCCACACTCTGTGCCACTTTCGAGTTCTTTGATCCTTGGATTTTATTGTACCTACTGCATGGATTTATAATAATAATAATAATAATACCTTTCGATTTATTGATCACTCATCCTGCAGAGCTGCTGGCTCCGAGCGATTTACAGTTACACAAGTTTTCACAAGGGACTAACAATGTTTCATAGGGTAAGGGAGGACAACATATAATTCTTTAAATCGCACACTTTTGCAGCCGACGGGCCGTTTTATGGCCGTTCAGGGGTGACTTTGCAGTCAGTATGGCTGGGTCTCCTTGGGCATGCAGAAAGCCACGTGCTGTCTGGAGGCCCCAGAGGAATGGCAGCAAGAGTGCCACAGATGCGAGGGGTGATGTGGAGCTGGGGCAACCCGGTGCTGACGCTTTTCTTCCAGGCTCGCACGTCCCGGGAATACAATTGCCCTAGCGATCCGCCTGTGCTACAGCTCCTCCAGTTCGCAAACCCGGTGAGGATTCTGCAGAGCAGTCGGAAACGTTTCTTTGACATTCGCTAATTGAACCCCTCGGGTTTAAAGTGCAGATTGGTTTCCTGGAGTAAATTTGGCACTTTGAGTCACTCTTCTGTTTTCATGGAACCTGGAAACAGAATACCTTTTTTTTTAAAAGCGCCCGTCAATCGGGTTCACCAGCTTACCCAAACAAAAGACTCTCTTCCTATATGGAGAAAGGACTCTGTGTGGAATCCTCGAGGAAGGGGCCGTGGCTCAGTGGCAGAGCATCTGCTTGGCACGCAGGCGGTCCCATGTTCAATCCCCGGCATCTCCAGGTAAAAGGAGAAGGAAAGATCTCTGCCTGAGACCCCGGAGAGCCACTTTTGGTCCAAGCAGACAGTACTGACATTGATGGACTGATGGTAAGGCCGCTTCATAAGTGAGTGTCGGAGTTGTGTGGTTGTGATAGAGACAACGTCCTGCTTCTGCCATGCAGAACAGGAGCCCCCAGTTGGCTGAGTTCCTGAACCACCATGGCACAGGTGCAAGCCTGTGCAAAATTACTCCAGTGTAACTAGAGATGTGAAGGCCCGGGGGAAAAAACGGAAAAATTCGGGGAAAAAACGTTTCCCCCCCGTTTTTTTCCTGAAGCTTTTTTGTTTTTTTCTGAAAAATTGGAAAAATTGAAAAAAGAAAAGAAAAAAAATTGATTATGGAACGTTTTATTTTAACATGATGAATATAATATTTTAAGACAAGGTGTTCAAATATTTTCCAAATCATTTCTAAAATATATATATATATATGGTATCAGAGTGATCTAACTTCTCTGCACTGCGGACAAGCAAGTCCTAGGTTACAAACTGAACTCTCCAATGCAAGAACAAGATGCATTTCTTCCTTTAGGAGGTGCTATTGTCAGAAGAAAATAAAAAGGTTTCAGTTTTGTTTTTGCATGTGGGTGGGTATTCTGTTTGTAATAATTGTTTGGATACACTATATTTTTAATATGCTAGTTGTGATAATTTCATGCCAAGTAAAAATGTCCATAGTCATATTTTATGTTCCTAAAGTAACAGAATGACTTTCAATCTAGAAATGACAAGAGAAATGCTAATGTAGCATTTTTTTCAATTTTTCCGAAAATTTCCGTTTCCCCCCGGAAAAAAACAGAAAAAACCCGGGGGTTTTTCCGAGCTTCAAAATTTCTGGAAATTTTACATCTCTAAGTGTAACCCCACCAAAGTCATCAGACATAGACTGAACACAAACAGAGGAACGCATGAAGCTGCCTTCTACAGAATCAGACACATTGGTCCATCAACGTCAGTACTGTCTCCACGGGCTGGCAGCGGCTCTCCAGGGTCTCAGGTGGAGGTCTTTCTCATCACCTCCTACCTGATCCTTTTAACTGGAGATGCTGGGAGTAACTTTGGATAGGACTGCACCGTCAGTTTACACTCCATCTTAATGACTCCGTCCGATTCGTTCAGCCCAGTTTTGGGGGCTTATTTTCGATCCTTGGACGAAGTTTCGTTTTCCAGGCGGATCGGACCTTGAAATGGCAAACTGGCAATCAGCGTCGGCCGCAAATGAGGAGATGGTTCCCTGATGCCCACCGTGACCTGGCTAAGAAGATCCATGGGACTTATTGGGCCGGCCTTGCTGACTTAGGGCACGGTTTGTTGGAAGCCGGGCAAAGCATTTCCTGAGCTTTCCAAAACTTTGTTGTGCAGCTTCCATTGATTTCCAACTTCCTGTTGGATTATGATACTTGGGAGCTGGTTTCTGCCACCATCTATGCAGGGGGGGTAATTGAAGGGTCATGTTGACCAAAAAGGAAGCTCCCAAAGTGCATTGTGTGAATGGGTCAAACCAGGGGTCATTTTGAGGGGGAACGAGCAGGAACGGCGTTCCCGGAGTAACAAGCCCAGGAGTAGGGAACTCAGGCATGCTTGCATGCCCGCCCTTTGCTTCCCCAGCCAGACTGCTGCAGAAGGGAAGGGAAGGCAACTGAAAGGAAAAGTAGAAAGGGTCAAAACAATTGGGGAAGCTTGGGATCTATTTAAAACTACGATCCTAGAAGCTCAAAAAATATATATTCCGCAGGTTAGGAAAGGCACAAACAGGTATAGGAAAAAGCCTGCATGGTTAACAAACAGAGTAATGGAGGCTGTAAAAAGTAAAAAGAATTCCTTTAAGCAGTGGAAAGCTAGTCACAGTGAGGCTGATAAAACGGAACACAGGCTATGGCAAATAAAATGCAAGTCTGAGGTCAGGCAGGCAAAAAGGGAATATGAGGAGCATATAGCAAAAAACGTAAAAACCAACAATAAAACTTTCTTCAAATACATTAGAAACAGGAAACCAGCCAGGGAGGCAGTGGGGCCCTTGGACGACCAAGGGGTAAAAGGAGTATTGAAGGATGATAGGGAAATGGCTGAGAAGCTAAATGCATTTTTTGCCTCCGTCTTCACTGTGGAAGATGAGAAGTGCTTGCCCACTCCAGAACCACTGATTTCAGGAGGGGTGTTGGAAGACCTGAGTCAGATTGAGGTGATGAGAGAGGAGGTCCTAAAACTGATAGACAACTTAAAAACTGAAAAATCACCAGGCCCAGATGGCATACATCCGAGAGTTCTGAAAGAACTCAAATGTGAACTTGTAGATCTCCTGACAAAGATATGTAATCTTTCCTTAAAATCTGCCTCCATTCCTGAGGATTGGAAGGTAGCTAATGTCACTCCCATCTTTAAAAAGGGTTCCAGAGGAGATCCGGGAAATTACAGGCCAGTCAGTCTGACGTCGATACCGGGTAAATTGGTGGAAACCATTATTAAGGAAAGAATTAGTAGGCACATAGATGAACAAAACCTATTGAGGCAGACTCAGCACGGTTTCTGTAAGGGAAGATCTTGTCTCACTAACCTGTTAGTGTTCTTTGAGGGGGTGAACAAACATGTGGACAAGGGGGATCCAATAGATATTATTTACCTTGACTTCCAGAAAGCTTTTGATAAAGTTCCTCATCAAAGGCTCCTAAGTAAGCTCAAAAATCATGGGATAGAAGGACAAGTCCTTTTATGGATCAAAAACTGGCTAGTTCATAGAAAACAGAGAGTGAGTGTAGGTGGGCAATTTTCTCAGTGGAGGGTGGTAAGCAGTGGGGTACCGCAGGGATCAGTACTTGGTCCACTGCTTTTTAACTTGTTCATTAATGATTTGGAGATGGGAGTAAGCAGTGAAGTGGCTAAATTTGCGGATGATACAAAGTTGTTCAGGGTGGTGAAAACCAGTGAGGATTGTGAGGCACTCCAAGGGGATCTGTCAAGGATGGGCGAGTGGGCGTCAACATGGCAAATGGGGTTCAATGTGGCCAAGTGCAAGGTGATGCACATTGGAGCCAAAAATCCTAAATATAAATACACATTGATGGGGTCTGAACTGGCAGAGACTGAGCAAGAGAGAGATCTTGGAGTTGTAGTGGATAACTCACTGAAAATGTCGAGACAGTGTGTGACTGCAATAAAGAAGGCCAATGCTATGCTGGGGATTATTAGGAAGGGTATTGAAAACAGATCAGCCAATATAATAATGCCCCTATATAAATCAATGGTGAGACCTCATTTGGAATACTGTGTGCAGTTCTGGGCACCACACCTTAAAAAGGATATTATAGCTTTGGAAAAAGTGCAGAAAAGGGCAACTCGAATGATAAAAGGGTTGGAACACTTTCCCTATGAGGAAAGGTTAAAGCGCTTAGGGCTCTTTAGCTTGGAGAAAAGACGACTGAGGGGTGACATGATCGAGGTTTATAAGATTATGCATGGGAAAGAGCAGGTAGAGAAAGAGGTACTTTTCTCCCTTTCTCACAATACAAGAACTCGTGGGCACTCCATGAAACTGCAGAGCGGTCGGGTTAGAACGGATAAAAGGAAGTATTTCTTCACCCAAAGAGTGATTAACACATGGAATTCACTGCCACAGGAAGTGGTGGGTGCTACAAGCATGGACGGCTTCAAAAGGGAATTAGATAAGCATATGGAGCAGAGGTCCATCAGTGGCTATTAGCCACAAGGTATAGCTAGGGGCTCTGGGGCAAGTGATGCTCTGTCTTCTTGGTGCTTGGGGGGGGGGTCAACAGTGGGAGGGCTTCTAATGTCCTGGCCCCACTGCTGGACCTCCTGATGGCACTGGTATTTCTGGCCACTGTGTGACACAGAGTGTTGGACTGGATGGGCCTTTGGCCTGATCCAACATTGGCGTCTCTTATGTTCTTATGTTCTTATGTTCTTAAGGCAGGCAGACATGCCCCCTTTTCCCCATGAGCCTCTCTGCTTTTGCGGAGAAACTCGGGGAAGGGGGGATTTAAATGCCTGGGTTCCCTGCCTAGCACCTGGAGATGATCAGGCAGGGAGCCTGCATGCCTGCCCTTTGTCAGGGGGTGTGTTGTATGCAATTAAGTTATGCTAATGAGTTATGCAAATGAGCTCCTGCACCTCTTTTTCTACTAAATGACCCCTGGGTAAAACGGGTCCCGTTAAGGAGATCAGCAGAAAGGATTCATGTTCTTTCTTTACTGGTATTTCAGCCCGATCCTGGTCATTTTTATATCTCACTGCATTCAGTGTTGGCTTAACTCTTCCCAAGTAGGAGTACATAGGATTGTGGCCTTCATGATATGGAACATCCTACAGCCCTTTTGAAACTAAAAAAAGTAATCCCTAGTAAAAAAGCTACATGCATGGATGGCTTCAAGAGGGAATTGGATAAGCATATGGAGCAGAGGTCCATCGGTGGCTATCAGCCACAAGGTAGAGATAGGAGCTCTCGGTCTGGGGCAAGTGATGCTCTGTATTCATGGTGCTGGGGGGGCAACAGTGGGAGGGCTTCTAGTGTCCTGGCCCCACTGGTGGACCTCCTGATGGCACCTGGTATTTTTGGCCACTGTGTGAGAAAGTGTTGAACTGGATGGGCCATTGGCCTGATCCAACATGGGCTTCTCTTATGTTCTTATCTCCATCAGCCAGTGTTGTGTAGTATAGTGGTTAGAGTGTCAGGCTAGGATGTAAGAGATCTGGGTTCAAATCCTTCACACTGACACATAATCACTCTCTCTTACCCTAACCTACCTCCTAGGGTTGTGAGAGCTAGAACAGCCCATTTATACCCCCCTGAGCTCCTTGGAGGAAGTGCAAGGTAAAAAGCATTCTAGACTGACAGATCAGAGAATGAACATTCTTTCCCCTTTTCTTCAGCGTCAGAAGTCTGTTCTTGCCTGGACTTCAGGAACTGTGACTGCAGCCTCCGGCAGTGTGAGTGGTTTGTGTTCGATCATGACTTGGTTTTGCCAGAATACGTCGTTGAGTTTGAGTTCATCACGTTGGTATGGATTTCTTCTTTCCTAGCGGCATGTTTGGTGCTAAGGGCCGTAGACCAGGGGTCCACAACCTTTTCCAGCCTGTGGGCACCTTTGAAATTCTGACACAGGGTGGTGGGGGCAACCACAAAATGGCTGCCATGAGAGGTGGAGCCAACCACAAAATGGCTGCTGTGGGAGGTGAAGCCACAAACAAGCCCAAATGCAGGGGGAAAGAGAGGTGATTTAATATATATTTGCTACAGATAGATAGACAGACAGACAGACAGATAGATAGAGAGGGGTAGCAAATACTGCAGAAGACAGAGTCAGGATACAGGATGATCTTGACAGGCTGGAAAACTGGGCTAAAACAAATAAAATGAAACTCAATGGGGATAAATGAAAAGGTCTGTATTTAGGTAGGGAAAATCAGATGCATAATTATAGGATGGGGGAGAGTTGTCCTGCCAGTAGTATGTGCGAAAAGGACCTAGGGGTCTTAGTAGACCATACACTTAACATGAGGCCGGCAGTGTGATGTGGTAGCTAAAAAGGCAAATGCCACTTTTGGCTGTATCAACAGAAGTATAGTGTCCAGATCACACGAGGCTATGGTATCGCTTAACTCTGCTCTGGTAAGACCTCACCAAGGGTATTGTGTTCAGTTTGGGGCATCGAGCCTCTGCTGAAAGACCTCCAAAGAAGGAGAGCCACCACCTCCCGAGGAAGCCTGTTCCACATTTGCCACGCAGGAAACCTAAATGGCTGCGAAGGGCCTTCGGAATTAACCCACTGTTTTACTTATACAAACTGGCTGTACAGCAGGGATGCATATCTAGGGTTACCCCCTCTGGCTTGGGAAATTCCTGGGGACTTCGGGGTGGTGCCCGGAGAGGGCACGATTTGGGGAGGGGGCGGAGATTAGCAGGGATGTGATGTCATAGACTCCGCCCTCCAAAGCTGCCATTCTCTCCAGGGGACATGATCTCTGTAGAATGGAGGTTGGTAGCCCCACATACCTCTTCTTCTGACTTCCCTAACTCATAAAGGATTTGTCCCACTGGCATAGTTCCCAGATTTTTGATCCTATGATAGGGTGAACTGTTGAGGGGTTTGGAATCTCTGTTTTTTTAACATTTAAAAACTAAAAGAGAGCCAGTTTGGTGTAGTGGTTAGGAGTGTGGACTCTAAGCTGGGAGAACCGGGTCTGATTCCCCACTTCTCACATTGCTGCTGTTGGTGTGACCTTGGGTCAGTCACAAGTCCTCTCAGAGCTGTTCTCTCAAGAGGGGTTCTCTCAGAGCTCTCTCAGCCCCACCTGCCTCACAGGGTGTCTGTTTTGGGGGAGGGGAAGGGAAAGGAGGTTGTAAGCCGCTCTGAGACTCCTTCGGGTAGTGAAGGGCGAGGTATAGATCCAATCTCTTCTTCTTCTTCTTCTTCTTCTTCTTCTTCTTCTTCTTCTTCTTCTTCTTCTTCTTCTTCTTCTTCTTCTTCTTCTTCTTCTAAAAGTAACAAAATGTTGAGCAATCGACTGTGTCTCTCACACAGGTCAAAGAGGAGACTCTGTTCTCTTCGTTCAGCAACGTGATTTCGGAGGAAGGAAGGAGAAATTCGGCAGGCTTCATTCTGAATCGGGACCTGCAATGTGATGACCGGGCTTTGAACATGGAGCCTGTCATGAAGCCGAAGCCCAAAATAATTTGCTTGGATGAGAAAACCATTTTGGCGGTGGCCAAGGCCAATGTTTTTAGCCGGATAACGGTGAGTATGGAGATACGCACACTCTCAAAACTTTAGAGTCACTCAGACTCTCCTCATAGCTCTTCCACACTTCACTTTTCAAGGATGCATACACTGAACTCTTTAAGTTTCCGCACGAACTCTGTCGTATCACTCACTGAATTCCCTCAAGACACACACACAGATTCACTCTGAACAACTCCTCTCACACTCTCAGTCATTCACCAATCACAGCACACTTGTTTCCTCCTATCACTCTCCTTCCAGCACTGCACTCAAACCAAACATTTAAAGACACACACTCACTAAAACAAGGAATCATTACAACTGTAAGAACTGGTTTTTAAACGTTTTCGTAACTTCTGATGTTACCCACCCTGAGCCCGCTTGCAGGAAGGGTGGGATATAAATCTAACAAATACATAGAAAATAAATAAATAAAGGTTATATATTACCTTGGAGCATCTTCTCAGTCCTGTAGTCCGGCCGCCTCCAGCAGACCCCAGCTGAGAAGTAAATAAACAAATGAAGCAAATTAAATAAAAAATTGCTGGAGATATGAAGGCCCAGGGAGGAAAAAGCCCAAATTTAAAGGGGATCCCCTAGGGAAACTTTTTCCCTAACCCCTGCCCCATTTTTCCAATGAAAAAAGTGGAAATTCCAATGTGGGGAGATCTCCTATGAAATATTTTCTCTTTTGGAATGGGTGGGGTGCTTTTAAGACATGTTTTTATTCTAAAACATATAGTACGAAGATTTTTATGTAAGACAATCTATGGCATAAGAAAAGTTAGTGATAATTGTCATGCCCACATTAAACATAGACAGTACTTTAAGGACACATTTATTGTTCAAACCTGACTTCCTATAATGTATATAATACGATACTATTGAAGGGTTCAGTGTTATAAAGATTAATTTGATGCCCAAACGTACTGCTAATCCACTTGTGGAAGTATAACTGTTTTGTACAAATAATATGCTTCCTCCCCCCTTTACTGCAAAATCTGTGTTTTCTATTTTTTACCTCTCAGACAGCAAAAAATAAGATAAACATGCTAAGGTAGCATAAGTTGCAGTTTGCGGTTCTTTCTCTGTAATATTGACTACAGTAATAATTTTCCTTTAGAAAGCTATCTATACCTTTAAATTTCATACCCGGATCAAGTAGTACAATTTTACAGGCTCCATTATAAATTATACATTTTAAATTTGATAAGTATTACATCAACCTCCCCAAATTTCAGTTTTCCTGGGGGGAAAAAACCCTGCCTTGCGCCTTGAATGTTTCCAGAAATGTCGCATCTCTTCCCAAGACTCTTGGAAGTCTTCTGTCACCCTTTTGGGCAGAGAGGCAACCCCAGGGGTCATTTCATAGAAAAAGAAGTGCAGGAGCTCATTAGCATAACCCATTAGCATAACTTATTTGCATATGCCACACCCCCTGGCATCACTGGACATGTGTCAGGAGGCAACACCCACCGCTCAGGCTCCACTGGACTGTTTTGGATTGCTAGCTATTGGGGGGGGGGAACGTGCAGATCTGTCCTCACAGAGGAGGGAGAGCTTGTACCTGAATAAAACTTGGTCTTACAGGTGCCATGGGACTGTTTTGGACCCGGGGGGAGGGGGGCTCTGCAGTTTACCTGGCTGCTTCTTGCTCTGACTGAGGAGCTGCTGGGAGCAGGGGGTGGGGCTTGTTGCATGTGCCCGCCCCCCTGGGCTCTTTACTGCCGGAGCTCCGCTCCTGTGCGCTCCTGCAGGAAATGACCCCTGGGCAACCCACAAATACTGTCAATAACAAAACAACCCCTGCGTTTGACATTAGGTTCTGAACTTGCACGGAAACCGTCTGAGCAAGCTACGAGACATTTCCAGGCTCACAGCGTTGCAGAAGCTGATTGTCAGTTTTAACGAATTCACTTGTCTGGATGATGTTTATCACCTGGTAAGAGAAATGTGTCTGTATTTGCTCTTACTTGTGGAAAGTCATCCTTGTATTTTTCTCTAGAATAGGGGTCCCCAATCTTTTTAAGCCTATGGGCACCTTTAGAATTCTGGCAAAGGATGCGGCAGCCTGGGGAGGCGGGGCCAGCCACAAAATGGCAGCCTGGGGAGGCGGGGCCAGCCACAAAATGGCAGCCTGGGGAGGCGGGGCCAGCCACAAAATGGCAGGGAGCGAGGTTATGCACAATGCTAATAGTAACTCTTCAACGTTTCAGGCAGAAGCTCTGCTTTACAGGATGCCTTTTAAAATGAACATGCGGTTTAAAAATATTTTTTTGCGTGTGCACAGCTTACATTCAGTCCCGCGGTGACTATCCTTGTGCTACGGGGGCAGCTGCCGCCGAAGCAATTTAAGTCTGCACAGCCCATCAGATCTTCTGTGGCCCATGAAAAGCCGTGCTGGGCAAAAGCTCCACCTCACTCTGCCCACTTTCTATAAACACTTGACGGGTGCCAGAGAAGCATCATTTGGGGGACCCCTGCTCTAGAACGGGGTAGTTCCTTGTCGTTCTCTGTCAAATGCCTCACCACTTGGGGCTGGCCCGGAAAGGAATGCACGTCACCAACGCGGAAGCGTTCTGACATTCCCCACAAGAACTCTGGGGACTCTGGGGCAAGTGATGCTCTGTCTTCTTGGTGCTTGGGGGGGGGGGTCAACAGTGGGAGGGCTTCTAGTGTCCTGGCCCCACTGGTGGACCTCCTGATGGCACCAGGTATTTCTGGCCACTGTGTGGACTGGATGGGCCTTTGGCCTGATCGAACATTGGCATCTCTTGTGTTCTTAAGAACTTTGGAAGGGGAATGAAGTTGAGGGACGAAAGGGGAATGAAGTTGAGACCGCCTCTCCCCATAGGAGCCCCGTAGAACATTGCGTCCTGCCAGTCGGCACCTCCTGGTCGTCCCTGGCCCCAGGGATGTCCGACTTGCCTCCACTAGGGCCAGGGCCCTCGCTACCTTAATGAGATCCAGGGCCCCGCGGAACCTATTACAGTTCCACAGGTCCCACAAGACGGAGCTCTTCCGCCAGCCCTTTAGTTGAGGCAGCAGGCATCCATTTTGACTGCAGTGACTGCAGATCCTAAAAGCCAGACAGGGACTACACTATTCTAACGCTGAGGCACATTATTGTTTTAAATGCTGATGATTCTATTGAAAAGGCTGATGATTTTATGGACTTTAATTGATTATTGTAATATGTTTTGATTTGTAAATCTGCATTAATTGCAGATATATTATACATACATCTCTATCTCTCTATATCTATATCTATCTATATATCTATCTATCTATATCTATCTATCTATATCTATCTATCTATATCTATCTATCTATATCTATCTATCTATATCTATCTATCTATATCTATCTATCTATATCTATCTATCTATATCTATCTATCTATATCTATCTATCTATATCTATCTATCTATATCTATCTATCTATATCTATCTATCTATATCTATCTATCTATATCTATCTATCTATATCTATCTATCTATATCTATCTATCTATATCTATCTATCTATATCTATCTATCTATATCTATCTATCTATATCTATCTATCTATATCTATCTATCTATATCTATCTATCTATATCTATCTATCTATATCTATCTATCTATATCTATCTATCTATATCTATCTATCTATATCTATCTATCTATATCTATCTATCTATATCTATCTATCTATATCTATCTATCTATATCTATCTATCTATATCTATCTATCTATATCTATCTATCTATATCTATCTATCTATATCTATCTATCTATATCTATCTATCTATATCTATCTATCTATATCTATCTATCTATATCTATCTATCATCTGTCTATCTATATCTATATCTATATGTTGGTACCCACCCTGAGCCTACGACGTGGGGAGGGCGGGATATAAGTCTAATCAAATAAATAAAATAAATAGTATTTATTTTTGTGCCCTCCTTAGGTGCCACTTTTCAGCTTTAAGAGGCGCTCAAGGTGACTCACCATAAATACCAGCATTCGTAGGAATAAAATTGCCACAATATCAAAGCAATTTAGAAGCATTCACCTGCCACGACATCACATACACTAGAACCCAGAAGGCACTCTCTCACAGACAATTCAGCTCAAGAGCCTCTGATGGTAAATTGGCGGGCGTACACATGAGTGGGTTCAGAACTGAAAATCATAAAAAATGGGTGGAAGAGGAGAAACAGGATAATGGTGAGAAATGGAAAGGGTTGCCCCTACCGGCCCCGCTTCCTTCGAGGGTGTCGAGGTGAAGCCAAGATCTCTTTTGCAAAGTGCGAATTGTAGTACTATCAAAAGCCAGGAAAGAGAGACCCAGATTGGAGCACTCTCTGGTGCAGGTGGCTCAACCGTTTGTAATGTAATTAGGAAAAAAGCCAAGAAAACAGGGCATCTGTTGCTCGCAGGCTCATTCGGGGAGGGGTCGTGGCTCAGTAGGGTTGCCAAGTGGCACTTACCTCCTCCGCGGGGGACTCCCGGTCGTCTCCCGGTGTGCGCGCGCATGTGCGAAGCGCGCACCGCATGCACGTCACTAGGAAGTGTTGTTATGATGCCGGGCACGCTGGGGGTGGGGCCACGACCATTCAAGGGAAAACCATAGAGTTTTCCCTTGTATGGCCGTGGCCCCGCCCCCAGCGTGCCCGGCGTGCCCGCGTCACTTCCTGGTGACACGCACGTCGGGGAGGAGTTCCCCCCGGGGCCCGAGCCGGCGGCACCGGGGAACGGGCCTCTGGGGCAGGGGTTTCCCCGCCCCCCGGGGGGACTTGGGATCCCTATGGCTCAGTGGTAGAGCATCTTCTTGGCAAGCCGAAGGTCCCAAGTTCAACCCGTTGGCATCTCCAGTGGAAAAGACCCCAGGCCGCAGGTGATATAAAAGTCCTCATCCTGAGACCCTGGAGAGCCACTCCCAGTCTGAGTAGACAGTAGTGACTTTTTTTAAAAAAAGTGTTATTTTCTTTAAGAAAAGGTGGGATACAGAAAGGAAGAAAGGGTAGGGGGGAAATATAGATTCGTCAGGTTTGTCAGATGTTATGGGTTGTTACGTACAACCAGTCAAATCAGATGTATTACCAAATGTATTACAGATTTCAAATGCAGAAGCAGACAATAAAACATCAATATTACAGAATTTTGGGATAGATTCTCTCCTTAAAGAATATAAACAAGAACTTTCCTAAAGTTAGCGACAATCCATTAACGATAAAAGAGTTCTAACAACTGAACGGACTTCTATGCTAAAATTAAATCAGTGTAAAAACCTTAATATTGTCTTAATTGCTTATCTAAATTTATTCTTACTAATTATTTAATGACAGTTCTGACTTTGATGGACCAAGGGTCGGACTCAGGATAAGAGAGACTGAAGTATTCTTTTGGTTTAGGAGAGCACCAGCTTTTGAGCTGCGCCCTTGATAGTTCGCTTAGAATATCTGTATTGGGATATAATAAAGCAGAGTTTTGTCCAGTCATGGAAGCGCGAGACTGAGTGCAGTACATAAATCTCCCAAGAAGTATATTGTGAAAAAAGGTTAACTTACATTTATTCAAGTAGATCCAGTTCACATTCAGGTTGCAGTCGAAAGAAGAGAGAGACACCTAATCTAAAGAGTCCTTTCCCTCTCACGAAGGGCCAGCTTTGTGCGTGGGAGTTTTAAGGGCATTGCTTCTACGGGAGAGGCCTGCAGAGCGATGTGTCTCCATGGAAGGCCATGTGCAGAGAGTGAGAAGACAAAGTCAGGGAGAGGAGGAAGGTCAGAGGGCAGCTCCCTCTGCTTCATGTGTGTGGGAGTTTTAAGGGCATTGCTTCTACGGGAGAGGCCTGCAGAGCGATGTGTCTCCATGGAAGGCCATGTGCAGAGAGTGAGAAGACAAAGTCAGGGAGAGGAGGAAGGTCAGAGGGCAGCTCCCTCTGCTTCATGTGTGTGGGAGTTTTAAGGGCATTGCTTCTACGGGAGAGGCCTGCAGAGCGATGTGTCTCCATGGAAGGCCATGTGCAGAGAGTGAGAAGACAAAGTCAGGGAGAGGAGGAAGGTCAGAGGGCAGCTCCCTCTGCTTCATGTGTGTGGGAGTTTTAAGGGCATTGCTTCTACGGGAGAGGCCTGCAGAGCGATGTGTCTCCATGGAAGGCCATGTGCAGAGAGTGAGAAGACAAAGTCAGGGAGAGGAGGAAGGTCAGAGGGCAGCTCCCTCTGCTTCATGTGTGTGGGAGTTTTAAGGGCATTGCTTCTACGGGAGAGGCCTGCAGAGCGATGTGTCTCCATGGAAGGCCATGTGCAGAGAGTGAGAAGACAAAGTCAGGGAGAGGAGGAAGGTCAGAGGGCAGCTCCCTCTGCTTCATGTGTGTGGGAGTTTTAAGGGCATTGCTTCTACGGGAGAGGCCTGCAGAGCGATGTGTCTCCATGGAAGGCCATGTGCAGAGAGTGAGAAGACAAAGTCAGGGAGAGGAGGAAGGTCAGAGGGCAGCTCCCTCTGCTTCATGTGTGTGGGAGTTTTAAGGGCATTGCTTCTACGGGAGAGGCCTGCAGAGCGATGTGTCTCCATGGAAGGCCATGTGCAGAGAGTGAGAAGACAAAGTCAGGGAGAGGAGGAAGGTCAGAGGGCAGCTCCCTCTGCTTCATGTGTGTGGGAGTTTTAAGGGCATTGCTTCTACGGGAGAGGCCTGCAGAGCGATGTGTCTCCATGGAAGGCCATGTGCAAAGAGTGAGAAGACAAAGGCAGGGAGAGGAGGAGGGGTCAGAGGGCAGCTCCCAGGTTAAGACAAAGAGAGGCATCCTATTCAAGGAGATAAACACCTATACACCCTTAGAGTGATGTAGAGGCCCCCAGTGTCCGGGCATGCTGAATCGCTCACGCCAACGATCTGCTGGTGAGAAATTCTGTGTAGCTCGAAAGCTCCAACGCATCTCCATAATGGAAGACCAGCTGACCCTGTCTCTGCAGGTCTCTCCCGTAGAGATAAGACCCTCAATATTCCCACACACGTGATGCCGGACAATCTGGCCGTTTGTGAGAGGGAAAGGACTCTTTCGATTAGACCCAATGGTCCATCTAGTCACCAGGTCCTAGAATTCTTCTGGTTTCCTCCTTCAGTAGTTCTGAGCATGGACCACTTGTAGAAGCCAACGAGACACAAAACCCCCCACTTTTTATTCCACTTGCCTGCCCCTGGGTACAGTACAAGAAGTTCTTGAAGGGGGATGAGGAACTGCGGAGAAAGCCCTGTTGCACTAGGGAGCATGGCCATAATCGTTGCCTAGTTAATGCAGCCGTATCAATAGACACGATGACGTCTTACCTGTTTATAAGTTGTCCTCCTATTCACGTTGCAGCCAAACCTGGAATATTTTGATGCCAGCCATAACCACGTGATCACTCTGGAGGGCATCAGAGGTCTAAACAAACTGAAGCATTTGGATCTGAGCTGGAATCAGCTGAAAAAGACAGGGGAAGAGATCCATGTTTTACGGAGAAACACGCCCACGGTGCTCACTCTGAATATCAAGCATAACCCATGGCATAAGGTATGTTTCAGTCTGAGCATCGTCCCCCACAAAAAGTTCAGGTTTTTAGTTTCTTTTTCATGCTAAGCTTGAGTAACGCTGTTACTACTACCCACACATCGAACAGAGGTTTTAGTATTTATTTGTTTGTTTGTTTGAAAAAGGGGTCCCCAGCCCTTCTGAGCCTGCAGGCACCCTTAGAATTCTGATACAGTGTGGTGGAGCCAGCCACAAAATGGCTGCCGCAAGAGTTGGAAACAGCCACAAAATGGCTGCCGCAAGAGTTGGAACCAACCACAAAATGGCTGCCGCAGGAGGTAGAGCCAGCCACAAAATGGCTGCCGCAGCTTACCTTCAATCACACAGTGGCCCATTGGAAGGTAGGAAGGTGGAGTGTACATTTTGTAAAATAAAATAAACAGTGCACCTTGGGGAATGAAGTCCTCCGGGTGGCTGTGGTTGCTTAGCGAGGCGGCTCGCAGGCACCCTGCCTGCAAGCAGCAGCCATGTCAGCTCACAGGCCAGAGTGTGGCAGGGGAGGAGAAGGTGAGCATTAGGGGGTGGCAGAGGGGAGGAAGAGGGATGACTTCCGTTGGGTTCCATTGGGACCAAAGACCCAATAAAAGCAAATCAAGGTAATGGCAACATTTTTTGGAAAGCAAAGAAGACATTTTCAACAACAGCTGCAAAAACAAACAGCACCCCCCTATTTTGCACACTTACGAATGTAAGAAAAGCCCTGCTGGATCAGACCAGTGACCTACCTAGTCCAGCATCCTGCCTCGCACAGTGGCCAAACCGAAGCATGGCAGAGAGGCCGAGGCCTTCATATGAACATAACAAGACCCCTGCTGGACCAGACCAGTGGTCCATCTAGTCTAGGGCTGCCAAGTCCCCCCGGGGGGCAGGGGTTCCCCCACTGAAAGGACCCCCAATCCGCTGGTCCAGATCCAGCCGGCGGGGGGAACCCCATCCCCGAAGTGGCCAGGTCAGGTTGACGTGCCTGGTGTGATGACGTCACTTCTGGGCGACGTGATTGCGGTGTGCACGGGTTATTGCAGGTAAGAGACTTGGCAACCCTAATCTAGTCCAGCATCCTGCCTCACACAGTGGCCAACCAGTTCCTCTGGAGGGCCAACAACAGGGCATAGAGGCTGAGGCCTTCTTTAGAACATCAGAAGAGCCCTGCTGGGTCAGACCAGGGGTCCACCTAGTCCAGCATCCTGTCTCACACAGTGGCCAACCAGTTCCTCTGGAGGGCCAACAACAGGGCATAGAGGCCGAGGCCTTCTTTAGAACATCAGAAGAGCCCTGCTGGATCAGACCAGTGGGTCCATCTAGTCCAACCTCCTGCCTCACACAGGGGCCAACCAGTTCCTCTGGAGGGCCAACAACAGGGCATAGAGGCCGAGGCCTTCATTAGAACAGAAGAAGAGCCCTGCTGGATCAGACCAGTGGTCCACCTAGTCCAGCCTCCTGTCTCACACAGTGTTCAACCAGTTCCTCTGGGTGACCAACAACAGGGCAGAATGGCTGAGGCCTTCCCCTGATGTTGCCTCCTGACTCTGGGATTCAGAGGCTTAGCGCCTGTGAATGTGGAGGTTCCCCTCGCACATCTCATTTACATTTTCAGTGGGTAGCCATGTTGTCCTGCAGCGGAGCCGCTAGCAGCACCTTTAAATCCAACAAGATTTCCAGGGTTTGGCCTTCCTGCATGTTCGGGGAGATGCATTCTCATCAGCCTGATTTTTGACTCACTTTTGTCGAAGTTCAGTCGGGGGACCCCGAGGCACAGGGGGAAAACGTATCGTCTCTTTAACGGGGGGTAGATGTGTCTGAATGGGCAGGGGACGCTTTCCACGGCATTGACGTAAAGAGGATCACCTCAGAACTTGCTGCACATCAAAGTGATATTAAAGGGACAGCTAGAGGGACCCGTTTAAGTGCTGGCGACCCTACTGTTGCAGCGGGTCAACAGATGGGGTTTGGCCCTCGGTCCTCCACCCGTGAAGGGGCCTCGTGGAGTTTGGCGGGAAACCCACACTGTAAAGTCGATGTTCCCTGACGAAATGGCTCACTACCGTGGGGAAATGATGCTGTTCTGTTTCCGTCTCCCCCCCCCGCCCCAGCCAGCTTCCGTGCGGTTGAGTGTGATCGGCCAGCTGAAGACGCTGACACATCTGGACGAGGTCTTGATCACCGAGGATGAGGCAGCCGCCGCCGCCCAGTTCATAGCAGACTCCAAAATTTCTCAGGTTTGACATTCTTTGGAGGGTTAAAACATAAGAGAAGCCATGCTGGATCAGGCCAATGGCCCATCCAGTCCAACACTCTGTGTCCCACAGTGGCTAAAACCCAGGTGCCATCGGGAGGTCCACCAGCGGGGCCAGAACTCCAGAAGCCCTCCCACTGTTGCATAATTCCCCCGTGTCTTCTCGATCCCTGTTTTTCGAGATTGAGAAGACATGAGGAAAGTCGGGGGATGCCGTGGGTCAAAATGCGGCCGTGCAGGAAGTAGTGGGAAATTGACGAATACAATCGGGGGAAGGGAAGAGTGAAGGCGGCACAGCCGGTGGTGGGAAATCAGTCTGAGATTTCTGCGTCACCATTGACTTCGTTTCCGCAGGTGTCTCTGCTGGAGCATTCGAGGACGGATACGGAGAAGATCCGTATCCTCAGCGTGGTACCGCAGGCCAAAATCCTGAGCCAAATGAGTAAGAATAAACTGGACATACTTCAGAACAACTGGTTTACAATGGTAAGAGAGAGCGTGACCAAATGTCGGGCATTCTTTCTTAAAACGGGACCTCTCCTCCCTAGAGAGCCAGTTTGGTGTAGTGGTTCGGAGCATGGGGACTCTAATCTGGGAGAACTGGGTTTGATTCCCCCACTCCTCCACATGCAGCTGCTGATGTGACCTTGGGTCAGTCACAAGTTCTCTCAGAGCTGTTCCCTCACGAGCAGTTCTCGAAAGAGCCCTCACAGGGTTTCTGTTGTGGGGAGGGGAAGGGAAGGTGATCGTAAGCCACTCTGAGACTCTTTCGGGTAGTGAAGGGTGGGGTATAAATCCAACCTCCTCCTCCTCCTCCTCCTCTTCTTCTTCGTGATAGTCTTTGGGGGGGGTATTTTTGCGACTGGGGCACGGAGGACATTCAGAGAAGTGGCTCGATAGCCTGCCTCTGGCCTCCCGGCCCTGGTATTCCCTGGAGGTCCCCCATCCAAATGCTTGCCAGGGTCACCCCTGCTTAGCTTCTGAGATCTGCCGCGATCGAGCTTGCCTGGGCTATCCCGGTCAGGGCCTTCATGGTGATAGTCTTGTGGTTCCCCTCTTGAAGCCATGGTTGGTGTCTTCCATTCCCGCCATGGGAATACTTCGACCATTCTCCTGCGCCGCAAAACACACAGCAAACGACACCGAGGAAACTGCTTCGTTCCTCTCAGATAGCAAGAGTCACTGTACGTTCAGGGGTCTCCAACCTTTTTGAGCCTGTGGGCATTCTGACGCCGCATAGTGGGTGCAGCGACAAAATGGCTGCTGCATTCCCTTTTGAAGCCGTCCATGCTTGTAGCACCCACCACTTCCTGTGGCAGTGAATTCCATGTGTTAATCACTCTTTGGGTGAAGAAGTACTTCCTTTTATCCGTTCTAACCCGACCGCTCAGCAATTTCATGGAGTGCCCACGGGTTCTTGTATTGTGAGAAAGGGAGAAAAGTACCTCTTTCTTTACCTGCTCTTTCCCATGCATAATCTTATAAACCTCGATCATGTCACCCCTCAGTCGTCTTTTCTCCAAGCTAAAGAGCCCTAAGCGCTTTAACCTTTCCTCATAGGGAAAGTGTTCCAACCCTTTTATCATTCGAGTTGCCCTTTTCTGCACTTTTTCCAAAGCTATAATATCCTTTTTAAGGTGTGGTGACCAGAATTGCACACAGTATTCCAAATGAGGTCTCACCATTGATTTATATAGGGGCATTATTATATTGGCTGATCTGTTTTCAATACCCTTCCTAATAATCCCCAGCATAACATTGGCTTTTTTTATTGCAGTCACACACTGTCTCGACATTTTCAGTGAGTTATCTACTACAACTCCAAGATCTCTCTCTTGCTCAGTCTCTGCCAGTTCAGACCCCATCAATGTGTATTTATATTTAGGATTTTTGGCTCCAATGTGCATCACCTTGCACTTGGCCACATTGAACCCCATTTGCCATGTTGACGCCCACTCGCCCATCCTTGACAGATCCCTTTGGAGTGCCTCACAATCCTCACTGGTTTTTACCACCCTGAACAACTTTGTATCATCCGCAAATTTAGATGCATGGTCAGTCCTCCTTGTCTTGAATGACCACCTGCCGTTTCCAGCACATCTCTGTAAGAGAAACCCGGTATAGGATGCAAACCACGTGGGTCCTCGGGCACCCGGACCCGTCTTAACCTATGTCACAACCCATCTTCCAGAATCATGTTAATCTGGCAAGCCGAAAAGGTTAAAAACCCCTCTGTCAGTTCAATTTGTAGCACGGCACGCCGCATAGCTAGAGGAGGACACATTCGCACAGAGGAGCATTGCGTTTTTGCTCTTTGTACGTTGAGAGAGAAGAGCATTTGCAAAAACTGCCCCGAGAGGCAGCATTCAGGCTAGCGGTGTCAACATTACACTGTGCGACATCGGTGCCAAAGGTGGTTCGCACCGGGGCAGGAGGCATTCTCATAGAAAGGAGACAGCATCTCACTAAGAGGCGCAAAGAGGGACCTTTGAGCGATGCCCGGATTGGTTTCAAACAGCTTTTTCGCTGGGTGATTGGTTTCAGAGAGCCCGTTCACTGGGCTCACTCTGATATTCACTCTGATACTCATTCGAATTACATATTCACTAGATGGTCTTTGGCGAGTCTCTCTGTCCCCAGCTTCAGGGAGCCAACGTGGTGCCATGGTTAAGAGCAGCGGACTCTAAGCTGGGAGAAGTGGGTTTGATTCCCCACTCCTCCACATGAAGCCAAGATGGGTGACCTTGGGTCAGTCACAAGTTCTCTCTCAGCCCCGCCTACCTCACAGGGTGTCCGTTGTGGGGAGAGGAAGGGAAGGGGATTGTAAGCTGCTCTAAGACTCCTTCAGGTGATGAAGGGCGGGGTATAAAAGCTGTTGCTGCCATCCCTAATGTATTAGTTTACAACCAGCTATTGTGCTATTGGATTGTTTTTAGATGGTTTTATTTATGTCATAATTGTTCTTATGTTTTATTTTTTGTAAGCCGCCTTGAGCCTGCTTCGGTGGCGAGGGCAGCATATAAATAAAATAAAAAAATATAAATAAACTCTTCCTCCTTCCTTTTATCCTTCTTCCTGTTCCTCCTCCTCTTCTTCCAGTTTGGTGTTGTGGTTAAGTGCGCGGACTCTAATCTGGGAGAACCGGGTTTGATTCCCCACTCCTCTACTTGCGCCTGCTGGATGACCTTGGGCAAGCCATAGTTCTGGCATAGCTGTTCTTGCAAAATAGCAGTTTCTGTCAGAGCTCTCTCAGCCCCACCTAGCTCACAAGGTGTCTGTTGTGGGGAGGGGAAGGGAAAGGAGTTTGTGAGCCGCTCTGAGACTCCTTTGGGTAGCGAAGGGCGGGGTATAAATCTAATCTCTTCTCCTTCTTCTTTTACCTCACAGGGTGTCTGTTGTGGGGAGGGGAAGGGAAAGGAGTTTGTAAGCTGCTCTGAGACTCCTTTGGGGAGTGAAGGGCGGGGTATAAATCCTCCTTCTTCTTTTACCTCACAGGGTGTCTGTTGTGGGGAGGGGGAGGGAAAGGAGTTTGTAAGCCGCTCTGAGACTCCCTTGGGGAGTGAAGGGCGGGGTATAAATCCAATCTCCTCCTCCTCCTCTTCTTCTTCCTCCTCTTCTTCCTCCTCCTCCTCCTCCAAAATAGGAATCATAGGACGTAGGTAGACCACCAGATTTTTGTCGACATAGGAAAGGAAACGATGCTCTCCATCTTGAGTTGGGCAGTCTTCCAGCTAGGCCGTTGTTTTGGGTATCACAATGAGGTGGTTGCCGATGGCTCCATGGCAGAGCACCAGCTCTTGGCATGCAGAAGGTCCCTGGCATTCAATCCCTGGCATCACCCGTGCACTGGGCTGATCCTGCAGTGAGCAGGGGGTTGGACTAGATGGCCTGTCTGAGCCCTTCCAACTCTGTGGTTCTATGATTGTCTTTATTTTATTCTTCCAGATAACAGCGTTAGACCTCGACGGGCAACATCTCAGCAAAATCAGTCATTTGGAAAAACTGGGGAATTTGCGGTGGGCGTCGTTTAGCAATAACAACCTTACAAGAATTGAAGGGCTGGATTCTTGTCTCAACCTGGAAGAGCTCACGTTGGACGGGAACTGCATCTCGAGCCTTGAGGGTAACGTGTTTGCCCTCTCTGTTCCGGATATGCACGATGAGTTACCTCCACGGCAGTGATGCTCTGTCTTCTTGGTGCTTGGGGGGGGGGGGGCCCCGCTGGTGGACCTCCTGATGGCCCCTGGGTTTTGGCCACTGTGTGACACAGAGTGTTGAACTGGATGGGACATTGGCCTGATCCAACAGGGCTTCTCTTAGGTTCTTATGTCTGAGGCAGTGATGCTCTGTCTTCTTGGTGCTTGGGGGGGGGGGGGCCCCGCTGGTGGACCTCCTGATGGCCCCTGGGTTTTGGCCACTGTGTGACACAGAGTGTTGAACTGGATGGGACATTGGCCTGATCCAACAGGGCTTCTCTTAGGTTCTTATGTCTGAGGCAGTGATGCTCTGTCTTCTTGGTGCTTGGGGGGGGGGGGGCCCCGCTGGTGGACCTCCTGATGGCCCCTGGGTTTTGGCCACTGTGTGACACAGAGTGTTGAACTGGATGGGACATTGGCCTGATCCAACAGGGCTTCTCTTAGGTTCTTATGTCTGAGGCAGTGATGCTCTGTCTTCTTGGTGCTTGGCGGGCAACATTGGGAGGGCTTCTGGAGTTCTGGCCCTGCTGGTAGACCTCCTGATGGCCCCTGGGTTTTGGCCACTGTGTGACACAGTGTGTTGGACTGGGTGGGCCATTGGCCTGATCCACCATGGTTTATCTGATGTTCTCACCTGCAGTGGTAGCAAAGAGGCCTTGTTACCACATGTGGCCTCCCTGCCAGGGTAGCTTCTTCAGCTCCGTCTAGGTCTGCTTCTGAGCAGTGTTCCTGTTCCTCAGGTATTTCAAAACTCACCAAACTGACACGATTGAGCGCCAACAACAACCACCTCAGCAGCCTAGAGAGGAACCTCTTTGACAACTTGGTGCACCTTCACTATCTCTCCCTCGAGAACAACCGGATCACGTCGCTGGTGGGCTTGCAAAAATCCTATGCTCTCGTCGAACTCTACATAAGCAACAACTACGTGTCATCTAACCAAGAGATCTACTATCTCAAGGTAAATACCCTGGGGGGTTATGAACATGGAACACTTACCCCTGCGTGCTCAAGGATATTGATCCCCAGTTCTCTGAAGACCTTGGGGACATGTATAGATCAAGATGGGTAGCCGTCTTACCCTGTCCGTAGCAGTAGAAAAGAGCAAGAGTCCCGTAGCACCTTAAAGACTGACAACGTTTGTGGCAGGGGATGTGATTTCGTGAGTTACTGTTCAGTGAACTTAATGAGCAGTAAGTTTAGAGCAGATCAAAGGAAGTACTTCTTCACCAAAAGAGTAATTAACATGTGGAATTCACTGCTGCAGGAAGCGGTGGCTGTGAGCATAGACAGCTTCAAGAGGGGATTGGATAAATATATAGAGCAGAGGTCCATCAGTGACTGTTAGCCACAAGATATAGATGGAACACACTGTCTGGGGCCACAGTGTTAGAGCTTCTGGAGTTCTGGCTCTGCTGGTGGACCTCCTGATGGCACCCTGAGTTTTGGCCACTGTGTGACGAAGTGTTGGACTGGATGGGCCATAGGCCTGATCCAACATGGCTTCTCTTAGGTTCTTATGTCTGGGGCAGGGATGCTCTGTATTCTTGGTGCTGGGGGGCGCCAGTGGGAGGGCTTCTGGAGTTCTGGCCCCGCTGGTGGACCTCCTGATGGCACCCTGAGTTTTGGCCACTGTGTGACGAAGTGTTGGACTGGATGGGCCATAGGCCTGATCCAACATGGCTTCTCTTAGGTTCTTATGTCTGGGGCAGGGATGCTCTGTATTCTTGGTGCTGGGGGGCGCCAGTGGGAGGGCTTCTGGAGTTCTGGCCCCGCTGGTGGACCTCCTGATGGCACCCTGAGTTTTGGCCACTGTGTGACGAAGTGTTGGACTGGATGGGCCATAGGCCTGATCCAACATGGCTTCTCTTAGGTTCTTATGTCTGGGGCAGGGATGCTCTGTATTCTTGGTGCTGGGGGGCGCCAGTGGGAGGGCTTCTGGAGTTCTGGCCCCGCTGGTGGACCTCCTGATGGCACCCTGAGTTTTGGCCACTGTGTGACGAAGTGTTGGACTGGATGGGCCATAGGCCTGATCCAACATGGCTTCTCTTGTGTTTTTATGTTCTCTCATGTTCTTAAGCTTGTACCACCGCCACAAATGTTGTTAACCTTTAAGGTGCTGCCGGACACTTCTCTTATCCCCTGCTAGAGGATATGTGGAATGACTGGGAAGATAGTTACAGTGATGGTGGAAGAAAGCATGAAAGTTGTGTCGAGGAACACCCATATCATTTAATAATGACATTAGCAAGTTGAGTGATAATAGACCCACCAGATGGCCTTAGATCACCCCCTCAGCCTAGTCTGCCAGCTGTGGCGTGTGGATAAATGATATCAAACCTACCTCTGAGGTTTGTCATAGGAGGACTGCGGGGATAAAGAGGCCCTTCAAACAGTCAAAAGTGCAGCATAGTCAGGTTGCTGACTCTGGTTTGGGAAATTATCTGGAAATTTGGCAGTGGAGCCTGGGGAGGCTGGGGTTTGGGGAAGTGAAGAGAAGTACCTCAGTGGGGCCCAGTGCCATACAGTCTACCCTCCAAAGCAGCCATTTTCTCCAGGGGAATTGATCTCTGTGGTCTGGAGTTTAGTTGTCGTTCTCGAAGATCTCCAGATCCACCTGGAGGTTGGCAGCTCTAATATAAAGACTAAAGGTAAAGGTTTCCCCTTGCTCGAAAGCCAGTCGAGTCCGACTCTAGGGTTGCGGTGCTCATCTCCGTTTCCAAGCCGAAGAGCCAGCGCTGTCCGAAGACGTTTCCGTGGTCATGTGGCCGGCATGACTAAACACCGAGGCGCACAGAACGCTGTTCCCTTCCCACCGAAGCGGTACCTGCTTATCTACTTGCAATGTCTTGCTTTTGAACTGCTAGGTTGGCAGGAGCTGGAACTAGAGACCGGGAGCTCACTCCATCATGCGGCACACTCGGGTCTCGAACTGCTGAACTACCGGCCTTCCACAGCCTGCAGTTCAGCATCTTAACCACTTGAGCCACCGCAGCTCCAATATAAAGACTAACAATGACTATATTTTTGAATTAAACATGTATTTGCTCTAACCTGAACGGGCCAAATCTTGTCAGATTTCAGAAGCTAAGCTGGGTCAGCCGGGTTAGTAATTGGACGGGAGACCACCAAGGAAGCCCAGGGTTGCTACGCAGGGGAAGGCAATGGCAAAACACCTCTGCTCATCTCTTGCCTTGAAAACCTGGATGGGCCAGTCTGGTTCAATCTCATTAGATCTTGGAAGCTAAGCAGGGTCGGCCCTGGTTAGTACTTGGATGGGAGACCACCAAGGAAGTCCAAGGTTGCTGTGCAGAGGAAAGCAATGGCGAAGCACCTCTCCTCATCTCTTGCCTTGAAAAAACCCGTGGTCCTGAGGTCTCCATGAGTCAGTTACAGCTTGACGGCACATTCCACCACCAAAAGTGCCTTCACCATTGACTAGCTGCTGGGCTACAAGGGATTGTTCCAACATTCCCGCATCCCACAATTATCCTGGGAGGGACGATCAAGAACAGAGCTTGTATTCGCCTCTCCTTCCCACCCAAACCCCCACTAAGCTTGTCTTGGGGGAGAAATGAACCCATGAAGATGGAAATGGCTGGGTCTGAGCAGATAAAACTGTTTTCAAAGGGTTTTCTTATCACAGTCCGTAATCCCATTGCTACAGGATTTCCCTCGTCCTTGATGTGGCCTGGTTAATTAAAATGTTGACCGTCTTGTTACTTCCTAGGGACTGAACAACCTGGTCATCCTCGACATGTATGGAAACCTGATCGTGTGGAAGCAAGATAATTACCGGCTCTTTGTTATTTTCCATATCCCGTCGCTGAAGGCCTTAGATGGTGTTGCAGTGGTAAGAGGGTCCTCCCCCCCCCCTTTTGCTTAATCTTAGACATAAAGTTGATGTCACATGCACAGCAGGAAGTACAGAGATATCACCAGATTCACGTCACTTCTGGGTCACATGGGCAGTGATGTGGAGACATCACTGTCAGGGGTCATTTCCTGCAGGAGCGCACAGGAGCGGAGCTCCGGCAGTAAAGAGCCCAGGGGGCGGGCACATGCAACAAGCCCCACCCCCTGCTCCCAGCAGCCCTCAGTCAGAGCAAGAAGCAGCCAGGTAAGTTGCAGAGCCCCCCACCCCCCGCCCTCAAGCCCACATAACCAGTGGCACCTTTAAGACCAAGTTTTATTCAGGTACAAGCTCTCCCTCCTCTGCGAGGACAGATCTGCACGTTCCCCCCCCCCCCAATAGCTAGCAATCCAAAACAGTCCAGTGGCGCCTTAGTGATGGGTGTTGCCTTCTGACACACTTCTGGTGATGTCAGGGGGTGTGGCATATGCAAATAAGTTATGCTAATGTGCTATGCTAATGAGCTCCTGCACCTCTTTTTCTACGAAATGACCCCTGGTCACTGTACACCGGAGGGACTTGGCAACCCTACCCCAGTGTGCACTCTCAGTCTAGCTTGAGGCCTTTTGTTTATGTTTGTAGCAATCAGGCTTCCATTAATCAAGCTGAGGTTCTTTCGCCAGTTGAACGCACCCTGCTCATGTCAGAAGCAAACATCTCAGAACGTCGCAGTACAGTTTGCAGGGCCTCCGTTTCTTTCTCTTTAACAGAGAAGATTTTGAGGACACACGGTTAAGGCTTTATAAATGGATAGAGGAACATAACGTACAGGGGTCATTTCGTAGAAAAAGAGCTAGGGGAACTCATTAGCATAACTCATTAGCATATGCCACACCCCCTGACATCAGGGGCCCGGGGGTGGATCTGCAAGGCCAGCGGGAGTGCGAGGAAACCCCGCCAAGGCCCTCCCTGGCCCCAGGCAGGCAGGGGTGGAGGCGAGGCAGGGAGGAAGCAACTCACCCTCCCTCTTCTCCTGCCTCCTCCTGGCTGAATGAGGGCTGGAAGCGGGGTAGCCGGAAGCAGGGGGCGGGGCTTCGTCATGTGCCCCGCCCCCCGTACTTCACCCGGGGGAACTGTGTTCCCCCGCGTTCCCCCCGAAATGACCTCTGATAACGTATCAAATTCCTAGACTTACAGCCGAATCTAAAAGGAATAAGAACTTTATATATACCTGTGGGCAAAAAGTGTGTATTAAAATTTTGAGGTGTATAAAAGAAACAAAACACTTAATTACAGTACGAGGTCAAATGATAACATGGAAAAAACATGGAAAAAAATGATACAATCTTCCCCAAATTTCTGTTTGTATGTTGACTGTTTTATATGCATGAAATAAAAAAACTTTTTAAAAATTACAGGATTCTGTAATTTTTAAAAATTACAGAATCCAGCAGGATTCTGTTGAGGTTTTAATGAAGGCCTTGGCCTCTCTGCCCTGTCATCTGCCGTACTCCCCTCGCAAGGGCTGCTATGGCAGCTAACAAATTAAAACATACGTAATAAAACCGCATTTTAAGACCACTAAAACCAACACCCTTCTCTTGATTCAGTCCCGTGTTGTTTTTACCCATAGCCAGTCTAGGTAGCACTTTTATAGCTCTGTTGACTTGTAAAACTGTCATCTGTTCAGGAACCGCCCGAGATCGAAACCGCAAGAGATTTATTTGGCGGCAAGCTGACCGCCGATATGGTTGTCGAAAGACTGGGGCACTCCGACTTCAGCAAGATGCAAGAGTTAAACTGGACGGCCTCTATGATCAGGTTAGTTTTATCCTGTTTCCTGTTTAGCTGTCCCCTGAATTCTTCTCTAAGAGCCAATTTCACGCTGCCTTTATTGAGCAGGTTTCCCTGCTGCTCGCATGATTTCTGTTTTCCATGTCTTTTGGCTGGCTTCTATTGTTCTTTTGAACGCCTCGGCCTTTCTGCCCTGTTGGCCCTCCAAGAGGAACCACTTGGCCCCTGTGTGAGACAGGATGCTGGACTAGATGGATTGCTGGTCTGATCCAGCAGGGCTCTTCTGATGTTCTGATGAAGGCCTTGGCCTCTCTGCCCTGTTGTTGGCCCTCCAGAGGAACTGGTTGGCCACTGTGTGAGACAGGAGGCTGGACTGGATGGACCACTGGTCTGATCCAGCAGGGCTCTTCTGTTGTTCTTATGAACGCCTCGGCCTCTCTGCCCTGTTGTTGGCCCTCCAGAGGAACTGGCTGGCCACTGTGTGAGACAGGAGGCTGGACTGGATGGACCACTGGTCTGATCCAGCAGGATTCTGTTGAGGTTTTAATGAAGGCCTTGGCCTCTCTGCCCTGTCATTGGCCCTCCAGAGGAACTGGCTGGCCCCTGTGTGAGACAGGATGCTGGACTAGATGGACGACTGGTCTGATCCAGCAGGGCTCTTCTGATGTTCTAATGAAGGTCTCGGCCTCTCTGCCCTGTTGTTGGCCCTCCAGAGGAACTGGTTGGCCACTGTGTGAGGCAGGGTGCTGGACTAGATGGGCCACTGGTCTGATCCAGCAGGGCTCTTCTGATGTTCTAATGAAGGTCTCGGCCTCTCTGCCCTGTTGTTGGTCCCCCAGAGGAACTGGTTGGCCACTGTGTGAGGCAGGGTGCTGGACTAGATGGGCCACTGGTCTGATCCAGCAGGGCTCTTCTGATGTTCTGATGAAGGCCTCGGCCTCTCTGCCCTGTTGTTGGCCCTCCAGAGGAACTGGTTGGCCCCTGTGTGAGACAGGTTGCTGGACTAGATGGATCGTTGGTCTGATCCAGCAGGGCTGTTCTGATGTTCTTAACGGCATTGCAGGAGGAGGAAGGGTTCTCGTCTCCCCCCACACTCACCAAGCCGTTTTCTCACATGACAGCCACATTGGAGGGGAGCTATTTCACTAGTTTTGCTGCTTCATATGCACAGCTGCTTCATGCAGGTAGCCCTGGGGGCCCCACCAGTCGGGCTCAAAAGGAGCATGATGTCGTGTGGACACTCCCCCAAACACCAGGGCCATCCCGCTCTCTGCGTGAGGGAAAAATGCTAGGGTTGCCAATAACCGTTGGGGGCAGGGGATCTCCTGGTTTGGAAGCCCCTCCCTTGCTTCGGGGTTATCAGAAAGCAGGGGGAGGGGGGAGGGCACTCCTTTATACCCTATGGAGACTGGTCCCCATAGGGTATAATGGGAAACTGATCTATGAGTATCTGGGGCTCGGGGGGGGGGCTGTTTCTTGAGGTAGAGGCATCAAATTATTTCCAACAGAGAGAAGGCGTTTAAAAGGAATGCAACCCCTTTAAATGTGACGGGCAGAACTCCCTTTGGAGTTCAGTCTTGCTTCTTCCCTCCCTTCTCCTGGAGGCTCCTGGAAAGTCCCCCCGCTGGCTTTTCAGCCTCACCTGGCAACCCTAAATGGTACCAGTGTGGGTGGCTTGGGTGGAGAATGAGTTGAGAGCAACCACTGGGTGCGTTCAGACGCGCCGTTTCAGCCGGCATAAACTGTACTGGTTGGAACCGGTGCAGTTTATGCCGCCTGAAACGTGATCACACTTACCTCCTGTCTGCGGAGCCCATTGTTGTATGCCCGTCCACACGCAGCAGGCATCGGCGGGGTGGAACGCCAATAAAATACCAATAATAAAGATCGGCCCTCCCCACCTGCTCGCAGCTGCTCCCTGCTGATCAGTAACCGGTCAGTCAATATAAAGTGCAACAGAGAGAGACTTACCTTTAAAGTTTAAAGCCCAAACTGGCCTCCCTGAAGTCCCGGACTCCTCCGGAAAGTTAAACTAAGGGCCTTTTCTTTTTTTAAAAAAACAAACGCCGAGGCGAAACTTCGCCCAAGCGCATATCGGCAACCTAAAAAAAAATGGCGGGCAAAAATCGGAAGCCTCGGGCTTCCGAACGGAAGTTGTTTCTCAACGGTGGAGTGTGATCAGATGGCAGGTACAGCGATTACAACCGTTGTCCTCAGGATACCACCACTTGGGGACCTAGTGGCAGAGTACAACAGTTTAAAGGGCTTTGCAACGGTTAGGGACGGAAGGCAGATGTTCTACGTGTGAACGCCGGTAAGTACACCGATTGCAACCGGCACCTATACCGTTGCAAACGCCGCGTCTGAACACACCCACTTTGTTAGATCTGTGTTAGAAGCACAAGCTCCTACTACGGAATCACAGGAACCTTCTAGTGACAAAAGTGATGTCACATCCTTGCTCCTGGCTCCACCCCCAAAATCTCCTGGCTCCACCCCCAAAGTCCCCAGATACTTCCTGAGTTGGACCTGGCAACCCTAGAAAATGCCCCCAGGAAAAGGTCCAGAAAAGGGCAGCAACAGATTGCGTCGGCTTTATTTCGCACTGACAAGTCTTTCTGCTCCCCTCCTCAAAACCTGACACAGAACGATCGATCTCATGCCGCCAGACCAGTTTAAGAACATCTCCAGCGTGAATCTGCAGAACAACAATCTCACCAATTTCAGCGGTCTGATCTTCCTTCCGAATATCAAGGTGAGCTGCTCGTGGGTTCCGTCCTCTTTCAAGAGCTGATCCAGGTTAGGACGGGAAGGTATGGGAGCAACCTAGCTGTAGCCAAACAGGTCAGTGCCGGGGTGGGAGACCTTTAGTGGATTTCAGGGACAAATCGGCCTGGCACACGGCTAGGGTTGCCAAGTCCGAAGCGGCGCTGGAGCGGGGGACTCCAACGTCGCAACCACATCACCCGGAAGTGACGCGACCACGCCGGGCACGCTGGGGCGGGGCCACGACCATCCGAGGGAAAACCATAGAGTTTTCCCTCGGATGACCGTGGCCCCGCCCCCAGCGTGCCCGGCATGGTCGTGTCACTTCCAGGAGACGTGCACGTCGCGTGCTTTGGGGGTGGGGTTCCCCCCGGGGCCCGATCTGCCGCCAGCGAGGAACGGGCCTCTGGGGCGGGGGTTTCCCCGCCGGCTGGGGGGACTTGGCAAGTCTACATACGGCTCCGTTGACACATTACATCGTACGTGAGTCTAAGGCAGGGGTCCTGTTAGTGGGTTCCATGGATGAGCAGGCTCGAGTCCAGTGATCAGCTCAACTTTATTAGTGATCTCAGCCAGAGCAAGACGAGACCCCAGAGCTGCAGTCCTGTTTAAATAGCATGCAGTTGCCACACCCAAACACACCCCACTCCCAGTGATAGGCTATTTACATAACGTGGTTAAGATGCTGAACTGCAGACTGGAAGGTCTGTAGCTCAGCAGTTTGAGACCCGAGTGCCGCATGACGGAGTGCGCTCCCGTCTCTGGCCTCAGCTCTTGCCAACCTATCAGTTCGAAAGCAAGAAATGGCAAGTAGATAAATAGGTACCACTTCGGTGGGAAGGTGACAGCGTTCCGTGAGCCTTGGTGTTTAGTCATGCTGGCCACATGGCCACGGAAACGTCTTTGGACAGCGCTGGCTCTTCGGCTTGGAAATGGAGATGAGCACCGCATCCCTAGAGTCAGATTTGACTGGCTTTCGAGCAAGGGAAACCTTTACCTTTACCTTGCTACTAGATTGGTTACTTCCAGAGTCCTGGTTACTTCCAGAGTCCTGGTAGGCTATTGTTCTTGTGCTCCAAGCTCAGCCAGTCTCTGGTAGAAACAGACCTGGGGTGTTTCAATCCCAATACTTATCAGGTCCACAACATGGTGCCCATGGGTGCCTGGGGCTGACTGACAATCTTCCTGGTGCCCGCCAAGTGTTCTTGGAAAGTAGGTGGGACCAGATGGGGTTTTTGCCTACGAGGACTTCTGCTTGGAGACAGCCCATCTGATTGGCTGAGCAGATTTCTGAGAACCTTGCTTTGGAAGCAGCTGCCACCACAGCACAAGGGCTGTCCCTTAGAGGAGGGGGCAGGGAGCTGTTCATGTCGGCAGCAGAGGAGAGGACTCGCAAGAATGGGTTTAAATCGAGGGCAGGAAGGTACTGGATGGCTATTAGGTCAGAGTTGTGCAAGAGTGGAATCAGCTGCCTCAGGAGGTGGTGAGCTCCCCCTCACTGGTGGTCTTCAAGCAGCAGCTGGACAAACACTGGTCGGGGATGCTCTAGGCTGATCCTGGATCAAGCAGGGGGTTGGACTAGATGGCCTCTTTGGCCCCTTCCGACTCTGTGCCGTTCAGCTTCCTCCTGGGCTGTTTCAACATTGCAGTCTGCCCCTGAGGTCAACCACAGATGTTGTAGTATGCAATGGAAGTGAACGTAAGAGAAGCCATGTAGGATCAAGCCAATGGCCCATCCAGTCCAACACTCTGTGTCACACAGTGGCCAAAACCCAGGTGCATCAGGAGGTCCACCAGCAGGGCCAGAACTCCAGAAACCCTCCCTCTCTTCCCCCCCCCTCTGCCTGAGACCCTGGAGAGCCGCTACCAGTATGAGCAGACAATATTTATTCTGATGGACCAAGGGTCTGATTCAATACAAGGCAGTTTTGTGTGTATTCATGTGTGTGTATGGAGCTTGGGGGGGCCATGGTGTGAGGGCTTCTGGAGTTCTGGCCCCGCTGGTGGACCTCCTGATGGAACCTGGGCTTTGGCCACTGTGTGACACAGAGTGTTGGACTGGATGGGCCTTTGGCCTGATCCAACATTGGCGTCTCTTATGTTCTTATGTGTCACACAGTGGCCAAAACCCAGGTGCATCAGGAGGTCCACCAGCGGGGCCAGGACTCCAGAAGCCCTCCCTCTCTTGCCCCCCCACCCAAGCATTGAGAAGACAGAGCATCACTGCCCCAGACACAAGAACATAAGAGAAGCCATGTTGGATCAGGCCAATGGCCCATCCAGTCCAACACTCTGTGTCACACAGTGGCCAAAGCCCAGGTTCCATCAGGAGGTCCACCAGCGGGGCCAGAACTCCAGAAGCCCTCACACCATGGCCCCCCCAAGCTCCATACACACACATGAATACACACAAAACTGCCTTGTATTGAATCAGACCCTTGGTCCATCAGAATAAATATTGTCTGCTCATACTGGTAGCGGCTCTCCAGGGTCTCAGGCAGAGGTCCTTCACATCACCTGCTGCTTGGTCATTTTAACTGGAGATGCCGGGCATTGAACCTGGGACCTTCTGCATGCCGAGCAGATGCTCTACCACTGAGCCATAGCCCGTCAAACAGAAATCACGCGAGCAGCAGTGAAACCTGTTCAATAGGGGCAGTATGAAATTGGCTCTTAGAGAAGAACACCGGTGATCACTAAATAGGAAATGGGATAAAACCAGGGGTTGTTTCATAGAAAAAGAGCTAGGGGGACTCATTAGCATAACTCATTAGCATATGCCACACACCCTGACATCACCGGAAGTGTGTCATAAAGCCACACCCCCTGACATCACCGGAAGTGTGTCATAAGGCCACACACACCGCCCCCAACGGTCCTGGCTGCCGCCGCTGGCCTTGCAGCTCCACTGCCGAGCCCCATGAGGGGCCCGGTGGTGGACCTGCAAGGCCGGCGGGTGTGCAAGGAAGCCCCGCAAAGGCCCTCCCTGGCCCCAGGCAGCCAGGGGTGGGGAAAGGCAGGGAGGAAGCAACTTACCCTCCCTCTTCTCCTGCCTCCTCCTGGCTGAATGAGGGCTGGAAGCGGGGCGGCTGGAAGCAGGTGGCGGGGCTTCGTCATGTGCCCCGCCCCCCCGTACCTCACCCGGGGGAACTGCGATCCCCCCCGAAATGACCTCTGGATAAAACTAACCTGATCTGTCCAGGTCAACTCTTGGATCTTGCTGGAGTGCCCCAGTCTTTCAGCAACCATTTCGGAGGTAAGTCTGAGGTCTTTCACATCACCTACTGACTGATCTTTTAAGTGGAGATGCCGGGGATTGAACCTGGGGCCTTCTGTATGCCAGGCAGATCCTCTGCCACTGAGCCACGGCTCCTCCCCTGCGCCTAATGTCCCTGTGCTTCCACATATGCAGGTGCTGTGCCTGAACTACAACCACATCGAGTCCATCCTCCCCAGAGCCAAGCCCCCAAACCACCTAACGAACCGGCAGCTGCTGCATCAGAAGGTGACGTCCAGCGGCTACGGGCAGCAAGGGGCTTCCAAAGCCGGCAGGTATCTCTGAATTCCAACAAGGGGTTTGAGTTTCGATCGGCACGACAGCCTGGAGGGAAGAGCTGAATTGTCCCTTCTCTAGATGTGGTTCACATAAGCCTTCCCCAAGCCCTAACCTGCTGGTTTTGGTGTCTAAATTGCGTGGTTGGGGACCTGATCACCAATCCCCCAAAGTCACATGGGGTCAGTGACATCACTGGGTGATTTGCTTTGCTTGATGTTACCTGAGAAGGAAACACGGGGCTGCTGTTTGTGGCAGAAGTCATGCGTGCAACCATATCACCTAACTCCACCCTTTTGTGTCTACCTAAGAGCCAGTTTCCTGCCAACCTAGCAGTTCGAAAGCAAGAAATTGCAAGTAGATCAATAGGTACCGCTTTGGTGGGAAGGTGACAGCGCCTCGGTGTTTAGTCATGCCTCGGTGTTTAGTCATGCCGGCCACATGACCATGGAAATGTCTTCGGACAGCGCTGGCTCTTCGGCTTTGAAACGGAGATGAGCACCACAACCCTAGAGTCGGACTCGACTGGCTTTCGAGCAAGGGAACCTTTACCTTTACCTTTAGGAGCCAGTTTGGTGTAGTGGTTAGGAGCACAGACTCTGATCTGGGAGAACCGGGTTTGATTCCCCACTCGTCCACAGGCAGCCGCTGGCATGACCTTGGGCCAGTCACAAGTTCTCTCAGAGCTGTTATCTCAAGGACAGTTCTTGAAAGAGCTCTCTCAGCCCCACCTACCTTACACGGCGTGGGGGGGGGGGAAGGGAAAGGAGTTTGTAAGCTACTCTGAGACTCTGAGTGAAGGATGGGGTATAAATCCAGTCTCCTCCTCCTCCTCTTCTTCCTCCTCTTCTTCTCCTCCTCCTCCTCCTCCTCCCCCCCCCCAGAGGTAGGGGGCAGAAAAAAACAGCTGCCATGGCAAAAATGTCAGAGAAAACGGCTGCCCTGCGGGAAAATCCGGATTTTCCAAACCACACGGCAGCCATCCAGGCTTTATGGCCGCCTTTCCCAAAACTTCACAGCAAAGTAACTTTGAGAAAGATCAGAGAAAAGTCAGGGAAACCCCATGAGGTGCACAAACGCAGCACAATGACGTGGGGGAAGAAGAAGAAGAAGAAGAAAAATGCTTCCCTAGGGTTGCCAAACTCCAAGTGGGTCCTGACGTTCCTCTGGAAGAAATGGCTACTTCGGAGGGTGAGCTCTATGGCATTGTGCCCTGCTGAGGTTCCTCTTCTCCCCAAATCCTGCCCTCCCGGGGCTCCACCCAGAAATCTCCAGGAATTTCCTAACCTTGATGTGGCATCCCTGCTGCTCCCAAACAGCATTGTGGGCGAGAACCTATGTGGACATCTCCAGGGTCATCTAGTCCAACCCCCTGCACCATGCAGGAGATTCACCAGTACCTCCCCCCCACACACACACACAGGGGTCATTTCCTGCAGGAGCGCACAGGAGCAGAGCTCTGGCAGTAAAGAGCCTTGGAGGTGGGAACATGCAACAAGCCCCGCCCCCTGCTCCCAGCAGCCCTCAGTCAGAGCAAGAAGCAGCCAGGTACGTTGCAGAGCTCCCCCTGGCCCAAAACAGTCCAGTGGCACCTTTAAGACCAAGTTTTATTCATGGAGCTTTTTCACACCCCCCCCCCCCCGCCCCTTTCCCCCCCCCCCCCAATAGCTAGCAATCCAAAACAGTCCAGCGGAGCCTGAGTGGTGGGTGTTGCCTTCTGACACACTTCCGGTGATGTCAGGGTGTGTGGCATATGCAAATAAGTTATGCTAATGATTTATGCTAATGAGATCCTGCACCTCTTTACCTACAAAATGACCCCTGCGACACACACACAACCCCAGTGACTCTTGCTCCATGCCCGGAAGATGACAAAAAACCTCCAGGATCTCTGGCCAAACTGGCCTGGAGTAAAATTGCTTCCTGTCCCCAAAGTGGCAATCAGAAAGGGCCACAAGAAGGAAGCCCTGATGCGAACCTCCCTCTCACATTCTGCCTGAGTTCACAGAATCCGCACTGCTGTAAGAAGGCCATCTAACCTCTGTTTGAAAACCTCCCAAGAAGGAGAGAGCCCACCACCTCCCAAGGAAGCCTGTTCCACTGAGGAACCGCTCTAGCTGTCAGGAAATAGCCTGCTCAAGGAAGCCAGGGCAGTAGACTCCACTCCACTTGTTATATGAATAACTGGCTCATTCTGAATAAACACCTTCGCTCGAAGTTAAAAGGCGCAAAAAGGTAGAAAATCAGGCTGTGAAAATAGAAAGCTAGCAAAGGGATGAGGGCCATACGGAATATATTTCACGGAGTAACTCACGTACGCCTGGCCTGCCAAGCCCAAGTTGTGGGTGAGTGTACTTTGTGTGATGAACTCTTGGCTCGCAATAACGAGTTTGTAGCCTTCAGGCTAAGATCGCTGACCGATAGAAGCCGAGAGGTATGTAAATGTGACATTTGTAGCACGTCCCTGAAAGTCCCACAGTGACAGTTTCTCTGCAGTTTAGGGGAAGACGAAAATCTCAGGAGAGGAGACGGTCAGGCTGAGAGGAGGGGAAAACGATCTCTCATAGGAACATCACAAGGGCCCTGGAGGATCAGACTGGTGGTCCCTCTAGTCCATCATCCTGTCTCACAGAGAGGCCAACTGGTTGCCTTAGATGGCCACCAAACAGAACTTAAGAACATAAGAGAATCCATGTTGGGTCAGGCCAATGGCCCATCCAGTCCAACACTCTGTGTCACACAGTGGCCAAAGCCCAGGTGCCATCAGGAGGTCCACCAGCGGGGTCAGAACTCCAGAAGCCCTCCCACTCTTGCCCCCCCAAGCACCAAGGATACAGAGCATCACTGCCCTAGACAAAGTGTTCCCTCTAGACCTTGTGGCTAATAGCCACTGATGGACCTCTGCTCCATATGTTGATCCAATCCCTTCTGGAAGCTCTCTGTGCTTGTAGCCGCCACCAAGAGGTTGTCATAACATTTAATAGAACCAGACAGCTGTTTCCAGCTGTTTCCTCTTCCTTCCATTAGACATTCTGTGGGCAAAAGAGTGCATTTCCATGTCTCCTACGGGGGTTCACAGTATGGATTCAGTCCTAGCTATGTTACTCTTCCAAACGTGTAACAAGGACTGGGTGCCCCCCC
>NW_015173684.1:127314-154520 GCF_001447785.1 Gekko japonicus | reverse complement strand
CCCCCCCATTCCTTTTAGTACTCAAGTTCTGACAAAAAGTTTTCTTTTGCACATGACATAAGATCACAAGAAGAGCCCTGCTGGATCAGACCAGTGGTCCACCTAGTCCAGCACCCTGTCTCACACAGTGGCCAACCAGTTCCTCTGGACAGCCAAGAACAGGGTATAAAGGCCTTCCCCTAATGTTGCCTCCCGGCTCTGTGATTCAGGGGATTAGTGCCTCTGAATGTGGAAGTTCCACTCAGCCACCATGGCTAGTAGCCACTGACAGACTTATCCTCCATCTAAATCTCTTTTTCTAGCTGTTCATTCTTGTGGCCATCACGACATCCCCTGGCAGCGAATCACACATTTCAATCACTCTCTGTGTAAAGTAGTATTTCCTTTTGTCCGTCCTGAGCCTACTGCCCATCAGCTTCATTGGACGCCCCCGAGTTCTAGCATTTTAGGAGAGGGAGAAAAAGCTCTGTTTGCCAACTCTCTCTACCCCCTGCATAATTTTTTAAACCTCTATCATGTCCCGCCTTAGTCGTCTCCTTTCCGAATTGAAAAGTCCCAGTCTCTTTACCCTTTCCTCCTAGGGGAGGTGCTTCAACCCCCTAATCGTCTTGGTTGCCGTCCTCTGTTATCTTCCAAGCTCTGCGATGTCCTTTTTTTGAGATACGGTGACCAGAACTGTACACAGGATTCCAAATTAGACTGCACCATAGATCTATAGTCGGGGCATTACGATATTGGCTGTTTTATTCTCAATCTCTTCCCTAATAATCTCAGGGCTATTTTTAGGCAGGAACGCACAGGAACAGAGTTCCGGCTGGCTCCCAAGTTGGCCACGCCCAGCAGGAACTCATTAGCATAATAGGCCACACCCAACAGCAGAAACTCATTAGGATTGGCTACATTAGGGGTGTGTGGCCTAACATGCAAAGGAGTTCCTGCTACAAAAAAGCCCTGGGTTTTGACAACAAACAAGGTAAACAGAATAAGAAGCAAAAGGTGGATGTGGCTGGATGAGCACACTTCTGGTAACATGGGGGTGTGGCCTAATATGCCAATGAGCTGTGCTGTCAGGGGTGTGGCCTAATATGCTAATGAGTTTCTGCTGTTGGGCGTGGCCTATTATGCTAATGAGTTCCTGCTGGGCTTTTTCTACAAAAAAAAAGCCCTGATAATCCCTAACATAGAATTTGCCTTTTTCACCGCTGCAGCACACGGGGCTGACACTCTCATTGACCCCGAGATCTTTCCCCCTCTCAGCCTCAGCAAGTTCAGTCCCCCATCAGCCTATCCTTGAAGTTGGGTTTTTTGTTTTATTGCCAAGTCCCGCCCACTGACCAAGCCCCTCTTTTGCTTCAGGGACGGGGGACTGAGCGAGAGCCTCCCACCGATAATGCAGAGCTTAGAAGTCCTTCATTTGGGCTACAACGGAATCACCAGCTTGGCCCTCCTGCAGATCAGCAGGCTCAGAAACCTGAAGTTCCTCTTTTTACAAGGTAAGTGAAGAAGGACCAAGCCCTGACCTGGGTAGCCCAGGCGAGCCCGATCTGGTCAGATCTCGGAAGCTAAGCGGGGTCCTAATGCAATCTTAGAATGCATTAACAGACGCATACACACACAGATCTTTTTTATCGGTCCACCAGGCAACGAAATCAGCCAGATCGAAGGGCTCGAGGGCCTACACCTTCTGCAGGAGCTGGTGCTGGATCACAACCGGGTCAAGACGATCGGCGAGAACTCCTTTGCCAAGCAGAACTCCCTGCTGGCTCTTCACCTGGAGGAGAACCGTCTGCGCGAAGTGAACCACTTGCAGTCCTTGGTGAAGCTACAGAAGCTTTTCCTGGGTCTTAATAAAATCCAGGTATGGTGAATCTAACGCTCTCGATGCAAAAAAACCCCTCCTGCTCTTCACTCTGGTCTAGAGATGTAAAATTTCCGGAAATGTTGAAGCTCGGGAAAAAACCCGGTTTCCCCCCGTTTTTTTCCAAGGGGGAAATGGATATTTTCGGAAAAATTGGAAAAAAAATGCTACATTAGCACTTCTTTTTTCTTTTCCAGATTGAAAGTCATTCTGTTACTTTAGGAACATAAAATATGACTATGGACATTTTTACTTGGCATGAAATTATCACAACTAGCACATTACAAATATAGTGTATCCAAACAATTATTACAAACAGAATACAGACCCACATGCAAAAACCTTTTTCTTTTCTTGTGACAATAGCACCTCCTAAAGGAAGAAATGTTCTTGCATTGGAGAGTTCAGTTTGTTACCTAGGACTTGCTTGTCCTCAGTGCACAGAAATTAGATCAATCTGATACCATACATATATTTTTAGAAATGATTTGGAAAATATTTGAACACCTTGTCTTAAAATATTTTATTTTGTTCCATAATCAATTTCTTTTCTTTTTTCAATTTCAATTGGAAAAAATTAGATCAATCGGATACCATACATATTTTTTAGAAATGATTTGGAAAATATTTGAACACCTTGTCTTAAAATATTTTATTTTGTTCCATAATCAATTTCTTTTCTTTTTTCATTTTTTCCAATTTTTGGGGAAAAAAGCAAAAAAGGCTTCAGGAAAAAAAAACGTTCCCCCCCCCCCATGTTTTCCCGTTTTTTTTCTGGGCCTTCACATCTCTACTCTGGTCTTCTGGCTGCTCTTGCAAAGGGTCTTGTTTCTGTTGGATTCTCTGGACTTGGTACTGCCAGGGAACCACGGAATTATAGCGGAGTGCTCAAAGGCTTTAACGCAGCGGAGCTGGGACTAGGTGTGGCAACAGACTTACAAAGTGACACGGAGTCAGCCAGTCGGTTCTAAAGCTAATAAGCAACTTTTATTAAAGGAAATACATGCTGGAGAGTGCAGATAAGAGATCGATATAGATCAGAGCCAGTTTGGTGTCGTGGTTAAGTGTGCGGACTCTAATCTGGGAGAACCGGGTTTGATTCCCCACTCCTCCACTTGCACCTGCTGATGTGACCTTGGGTCAGTCACAAGCTCTGGCACAGCTGTCCTTGAAAAAGAGCAGTTTGTGTCAGAGTTCTCTCAGCCCCACCCACCTCACAGGGTGTCTGTTGTGGGGGGGGGAAGGGAGAGGAGGTTGTAAGCCGCTCTGAGACTCCAAGTGAAGGGCGGGGTATAAATCCAATCTCTTCTTCTTCTTCTTCTTCTGATGTGACCTTGGGTCAGTCACAAGCTCTGGCACAGCTGTCCTTGAAAAAAGAGCCGTTTCTGGCAAGAGCTCTCTCAGCCCCACCCCACCTCACAGGGGTGTCTGTCGTGGGGAGGGGAAGGGAAAGGAGTTTGTAAGCCTCTCTGAGACTCCAAGTGAAGGGCAGGGTATAAATCCAATCTCCTCCTCCTCCTCCTCCTCCTCCATCACCTACTCTAGCTAACTAAGATGGTGTCGGATGCTGGACGCATGTCCAGCCTCCATGGTGCAAGGTGGAGAGATCATGCACCTTCTTTTGTGTGGGCGTGAGAGAGAAGAGAGAGTGTGAGAGCAGAAGCAGAGGGAATTGCCCCTGAGAGTAGTGTTCTGCTTCAAAGGAAATGATCAGATAACAGGAAGGAAAGGATGCTCTGTGTGTCCTGACCTCTCTTTCTGTCTAAACTCCTTGGTGCCGTCTTCTCAAGTTTGAGACAGGAGACAGCTCCAAGTCCTCCACTTCTGATAGTTTCAAATGCCAGGAGATGGGGGGGGGGGCAGTGCCTGGAGATGGCAGAATTTGGGGAGGCTGAGATGTCACTTCCAGGTCAAGAAAGAGCAGAACCAGTGGAGGAGCAACTGGAAATTACCTGCTGGAAAGGTCAACCGCCTTGGGCTTCAAAACCATAACTATGGAGTGGACCAGAAGGTCACTTCATGGGCCACATTCACTGTTCCCTACAGCTGTCCCTTTCCTGCTCAGAGTTGGATGTGGCACGTGAATCCACTACTTCCAACTTGGGAGATGCATTTCCTCACCACTGCCTTGACGAATGCCACGAAATCCGGGGGGGGGGACAATGTCTGGGGAGGGCAGAATATGATGTCACTTCCATGTGATGCTCTAGGCTTGCCTCCCCTAGTCTCTGTCGTCTTTACCATAGAGACCAGGGAGAAATCCTAGAGTGTCACTACGTTGAGGCCATTTTGTCTCCCACTCCTCAGTTCCCCAGGAGCAGGAAATCGAGGCTGGGGGGCTGGGAGTTCCCTATTCCTGGCAGGTACATGGAGGAGGCCTATTCCTAACCCAAAGAGAAAAAGACGCCCCTCTAGACCCATGAGCTGGCCCTTCAGTTCATGCTGAGAAGTGTGCCAAGCATCCGTTTGGGGATAGAGCGTGCGAAAAACAAATACCCCCTATAAATGAAAGCAATTTCCTGGGTCTGTTTAAGGTTGCCAGCCGCCAGGTGATCCTGGAATGCTCCTGTCATTACGACTCATCTTCGGACTGCAAAGATCAGTCACCCTTTTGGAAACGGAACTCCAAGACATCGCATTTCCCACTGAGCTTCCTCTCCCCTCTGAACTCTGCCCTCCCCAGATCTCCAAATAATTTCCCAAACCATACTTGGCAAGCCTGTGTTTCTTTCATACTCCAAAGTACACATGTAAATATTGAAATAAAATGAGCCCTCAGTGATCCCGGAAGAACTCCCTAGAATAAGTCCCTGCAGGTAATAATTTTGCTGGCAAATTTCACCAAGTTCTTATATTTGTGTTGTTGTTGTTTTTATCTTGGGACAGGAGCTGTCGGAACTTGAAAGACTTGACTGTCTTCCTTGCCTTAAAGAGCTGTCAATATATGGAAACCCAGTGAGTATTCCCCCCACCCACCCCCAAGATTACACATAACTTGCTCTTTTTGTAGCAGGAACTCCTTTGCATATTAGGCGACACACCCCTAATGTAGCCAATCCTCCAAGAGCTTATAGTAGCCCCTGTAAGAAGAGCTCTGCACCCTCACAGGGTGTCTGTTGTGGGGAGGGGAAGGGAAAGGGATTGTAAGGCGCTCTGAGACTCCTTTGGGTAGCGAAAGGCGAAGTAGGAATCCAATCTCTTCTTCTCTTCTTGATTGTTCTCACCCTTCTTTGGCCCTGACTATGTCAGGGGAACGGCAGGGGTACATAAGTATTCTAAATAAATAAGAGGAGAGGAAGCGGGGGCCCACAAACGGGGATGGGATTTTCACCTCCTCCATGGCTCCCCTTCTTGTGATGTTACAATGGACGAGAGTGCCTGTTAGCGTGTGCAGGCAGAGCGCCTTTCCCCATGGCCCCCATAATCTAAAGGGGGGAGCGGTGGCACAGAGGATTTATCCTCTGGTTAACATAGTAACATCTGAGCTGAACAGGCTTGCTGTCAGTTCTAGCCCCGCGCTGGTGTGAGCTGCCAGCCTTGTCCCCAGCTCGCCATCTACCCAGCGGTTCGAAAGCTTCGGCGAGTAGATAAAATGGGTACCACTCCTTAGAGAGAGCGGGCACACTGAACCCCCCCCTCGTGGGGTGGAGTGGTGTTAGCCGGCGAACGGAAGTCCAGCTCGCATGATGGAAAGCCTAGAGAGATCTCCTCGGCGTTAAGATAAAGCATGTAATGGGCCGTCCAGCCAGGCGATGGCAGTGTGGCGCTACAACTCAAGGAGTCTGGAGAAAGCTGACGCCATCAAACTTGGCCGAGAAAAATGCCGTTCCGGATCACGTCTCATCTGCATCTGAACGAAACCCTCATCGGCTGTGAATGTGTGCAATTTAAGATGTAGATATGTTGTCGTCCCTTACCCCACATTGCATTGTTAGTCCCTCGTGAAAAATGAGTAACTGTAAATCGCTCGGAGCCAGCAAGCTCTGCAGGATTGAGCGATCAATAAATTGAAAGATTAAAAAAAATTAAAGATAAGTGACTGCAAACGTGGCCATCGGAGAGAGCAGCTGAAACCTTATTCTCTTGAGTTTTCCCCTGATGATCCTCCCGCAAGTTCACCTGCTGCCCTCAGACCTGTTCCACCTCCTTCTCAATTGACCGCCACCTTTTGTAGGGTCTGGACTTGAACCTCCATAAGGGATGCGAAAAAAAGAGCTCAATAATTCACTCTGGAGCTCCTCTGTGATTCTCTCTCTCTCTCTCTCCTCTCCCTCCCCGCCCTCCAGGTGTCCCGCAAGATCTGCCACCGCCCCCTACTGGTGGTCCGCCTGCCCAGCCTCCAGGTCTTGGATGGCGTAACGATCAGCTCGGAAGAGAGGGCGAGAGCCGAAATCCATTTATTGGAACAGCAAGTAAAGCTCATGTAATACAATTAACAGCTGTACAGGCCTCGTCCCGTTGTGGGGAGGGGCGGGTGGGACAGATCCCAGCAATCCTTGCCTGCACGTGTTCTTTTCCGTTTCTTCCTCCTTGGGATCCAGTATGCTCTTGGACATGCGTCTTAGGAGCAGGCCAGCTCTCCGTAGAGGCAAAACACACAATAGTATTACGCTACTATATCTCCATAAAAGGTAAAGGTTCCCTTGCTCGAAAGCCAGTCGAGTCCGACTCTAGGGTTGAGGTGCTCATCTCCGTTTCCAAGCCGAAGAGCCAGCGCTGTCCGAAGACGTTTTCCGTGGTCATGTGGCCGGCATGACTAAACACCAAGGCGCACGAAACGCTGTTACCTTCCCACCGAAGTGGTACGTATTTATCTACTTGCAATTTCTTGCTTTCGAACTGCTAGGTTGGCAGGAGCTGGAACTAGAGATGGGAGCTCACTCCGTCATGCGGCACACTCAGGTCTCGAACTGTTGAACTACTGACCTTCCACAGCCTGCAGTTCAGCGTCTTATCCACTTGAGCCACCGCAGCTCAAGTATATCTCCATATACTGATATAAATGATATACTTGAATAGGGACCCTCGTGTATCTTATTCATTGTAGTACAAAAACCTAAAGATGCATCTTTCCTCAGTCTCTCACCAGAAGCAAGAGAGTCTACAGCACTGCAACCTGACTCTGTGGCTGTGGACATTTCTACTAGATATATAATGTTCTTTAGGTTTTTGCAGGGCTTTTTTGGTAGAAAAAGCCCAGCAGGAACTCAGTAGCATAATAGGCCACACCCAACAGCAGGACCTCATTAGCATATTAGGCCACACCCCCATGCCTTCCCTTGGCTTGCCGGGTACCCTCCAGCTGCTGGGAGCCCGGCAAGCCCCCCCCCCATGAAGGGAAGGGAAGGCAGTCTCCAGGGGGGCGGCGCTCTCCAGGCCTTCCCTCTATAGCCACGCATGCAGAGGTTTTGGCTGTAGTGGGCGTTGCCAACTCTGAAGCCAGCCGGAACTCTGTTCCTGTGCGTTCCTGCCCAAAAATAGCCCTGAGTTTTTGTACTACAAGGAATAAGATACGCTAGGGTCTCTATTGTATTCAAGTATATTATTTATATCAATATATGAAGATATAGTAAAAAAGGTAAAGGTTCCCTTGCTCGAAAGCCAGTCGAGTCCGACTCTAGGGTTGCGGTGCTCATCTCCGTTTCCAAGCCGAAGAGCCAGCGCTGTCCGAAGACATTTCCGTGGTCATGTGGCCGGCGTGACTAAACATCAAGGCGCACGGAACGCTGTTACCTTCCCACCGAAGTGGTACCTATTTATCTCCTTGCAATTTCTTGCTTTCGAACTGCTACTTTGGCAGGCGCTGAGGCCAGAGACGGGAGCTCACTCCGTCAAGCGGCACACTCGGGTCTCGAACTGCTGAACTACCAACCGTCCACAGCCTGCAGTTCAGTGTCTTAACCACTTGAGCCACCGCAGATATAGTAGCGTAATAGTATTGTGTGTTTTGCCTTAACAGAAAACTGGCCTGCTCTGAAGACGCACGTTTCAAGTATATTATTTTTATCAATATATGAAGACAAGGGGCGGGACCCGCGATACTCGCGGGAGGGGGGGGAGGGAGCTCCACACCTATGAGGAAGAGGAGGAAGCAGGAGGAGGAGGTAAGTTCCCCCCCCCATTCCGCCGGTTTCCCCCGTCTCCTCCTCCCCCCGGCCCAATCTCCCCCCCCTGCCCCGAAGCGAGGGCTATCGGCTTGCAGTCCCCCCCCCCCGTGGCTTGGAAGCGAGGGCCGGTGGCAGCCGCCCGGGCCTCGCTGGCCCCCCCCCCTGGCTCCAAAGCGGCGGCGAGGCCGGGTGCAGAGCGTTCCCTGCGCATGCACAGGGGACGCTCTGTCACTTTTGGGGGGTTATCCCCCCGATATTTTTTTACAGGTTTCAGTTTTTGGGCACACCTGGGGACTGCTCCAAGTGTGCACAAACATCTCCTTCCCCCCCAGGTGCCCCCAATGTGCGGAAATAAGTATCCGCACGCAGGGGGCGACTTCAGTATTAGATATATAGATATAGTAGCATAACAGTATTGTGCGTTTTGTTCTAACACGGTGTTTTTCTACCTTTGCTCAACCTTGCCGTGTTTCCTGTGTGTTTGTTGCAGTTTTCTGTTAAGGCAGCCCTTACCCGGACAGCTGAAGCTAGCCTGGCCTTATCTGGTCTTGGAAGCTAAGCAGGGTCAGCCGTTGTCGGTACTTGGATGGGAGACCACCTGGGGTCGCTCTGTTTGTCTCTTGCCTTGGAAACCCGCCAGGGCAGGGGTGGCCAAACTTGCTTAATGCAAGAGCCATGTAGAATAAACGTCAGATGTTAAGACGCTGAACTGCAGGCTGTGGGAGGTCGGTAGTTCAGCAGTTTGAGACCCGGGTTGCCGCAAGACGGAGTGAGCTCCCGTCTCTAGTTCCAGCTCCTGCCAACCGAGCAGTTCGAAAGCAAGAAATTGCAAGTAGATAAATAGGTACCACTTCGGTGGGAAGGTAACAGCGTTCCGTGCGCCTTGGTGTTTAGTCATGCCGGCCACATGACCACGGAAACGTCTTCGGACAGCGCTGGCTCTTCGGCTTTGAAACGGAGATGAGCACCGTTTCATGGAGGATAATCTATCAATGGCTACTAGCCCTGGTGGCTGAGGGGAACTCCACATTCAGAGACAGAAAACCCTCTGAATCCCAGGCCAGGAGGCAACATCAGGGGAAGGCCTTGGCCTCTCTGCCCTGTCGTTGACCCTCCAGAGGAACTGGTTGGCCCCTGCGTGAGACAGGATGCTGGACTGGATGGACCACTGGTCTGATCCAGCAGGGCTCTTTGGATGTTCCAATGAGGGCCTCGGCCTCTATGCCCTGTTGTTGGCCCTCCAGTCTCACTGGTCGGCCCCCATGTGAGTCCTGATCTTCCCTGATCTTCCTCACAGGATGGTTGTGAGAATAAAATGGGAAAGGGAGAACCACATCGACTCCTCGGAGGAATAGCCGGAGAGAAAAGCGTACCCGTTCGCGATGTGCGTGAAGCAGACACACATTGAGTTAAAAGTCTTGGCGTGTTTACATTGGCTGAGGCAGTCCTTCCTGTCAACCCCTCAGCGGGTTGCCACACAAAACGGATGCCTTTTTTCCCTTCACCACCTGAAGACGCAGTGCTTTGTATACAAGGCTCCTGAGTGCTCGCGGATTGAGCATCTGCGTGTCGCCAGCGCTTTATTTCCAAACTGACCCGTGCTTCCGTACGTCGGACATCACTTAAAAAATAAAAGACACGGCCGTGTTAGCGCAGCCACGGGGAGGGGAGCTTGCGGAGGGCTCTCTCGGCAAGGGGGGGTCTGTGTTTCAGAGAGGAGGCCTCGCTCGAGTTGTTCTACCTCGTTGGGCAGAACAGAACTGAGGCATTATCACGTTAGGCCACTGGAGTGGAACAACAGAAGGCCCCCTCTGCTTCCCTCCGTGACATCCAAGCCCGTCTTCCCTAAGTGCCTTTTTTGGGAAAGATAATGCCTTGAGGTATTAAGCTGCACAAGAACTTTCCCGCAGAAGAAAGTGACTGGATTAGCACCTTATTGGCTTCCACTATTTAGAAGCATCTAAATACAACAACATCTGGCTTTATAACAGGCACATTAGACAATTTTTTCCTAAAAAGATTGGGGGGGGGAGATACAGGGCCGCCACATGGGCCACAGCATCGGGTCACAACTGACAAGGCTGCACTCCATCCACCCATAGGCTCTGCAAGATGTAGGGAGCAGTCCAAAATAGGTCTACTCAGAAGGCAGTCCCATTTCATTCAGTAGTGCACTGTTTACTTCCAAGAAAGTGTTCTCCTCCACATGCAGCTGCTGGTGTGACCTTGGGTCAGTCATAAGTTTTCTCGGAGCTGTTCTCTCAAGGGCAGTCCTCCAAAGAGCTCTCTCAGCCCCGCCTACCTCACAGGGTGTCCGTTGTGGGGAGGGGGAGGAGTTTGTAAGCCGCTCTGAGACTCCAAGTGAAGGGCGGGGTATAAATCCAATCTCCTCCTCCTCCTCCTCCTTCCTCCTCCTCCTTCCAGCCATAATAGTTTATGTATTTGTTTTTATTTATGTATCAACAACCTTTACATCTTGCCGTTCTGCCCAATCAGGGCCACCAATGTGCCTAAGAATTAAAACAGCATAATAAAATGCATCATTAAAACACCATTAAAAACGCTTAAAGGACAATTAAGACATCATAAAACTGATTTTAAAAAGAGCTAAAATACATGTATAAAGCAGAGGGCAACAAATTGAAACAAGGCAGGAGGGAGGGATCCTTGAGGGAATGTCAGAACAAACAAAAAAGTCTTCACCGACAGCGATCGTAGGAGAAGGAGGTAAGTCACATACTAAAAGGATTGTTTGTTTTTAAAACTACACTCTTGACAAACGTTCTCATGGCATTTTACAAAATCAAAAGTCAAACCAGTTTTTTGTTGTTGCTGCTGCTGCTGTCGTTCAGTCGCACAATCGAGACTGACTCTTCGCGACCCCCTGGACCACCTCATGCCAGGCCCTCCTGTCTTCTGCCGTCCTCTGGAGTTTGCTTAATTTCATGTTCTTTGCCTCGATGACACTGTCTAACCATCTCATCCTTTGTCGTCCTTTCCTTCTTTGACCTTCAATCTTTCCCAGCATCAGGGTCTTCTCCAGGGAGTGCTCCCTTCTCATTTGGTGGCCAAAGTATTTGAACTTCAGTTTCATTATCTGGCCTTCCAGGGAACAGTCAGGGTTGATTTCTTTTAGGATTGACTGATTTGATCTACTTGCAGTCCAAGGGACTCTCAAGAGTCTTCTCCAGCACCATAGTTCGAAAGCATCTATTCTTCGGCACTCGGCCTTCCTTATAGTCCAACTTTCGCAGCCATACATGACTACTGGGAATACCATTGCTTTGACCATGCGGACTTTCGTTGGCAGGGTGATGTCTCTACTTTTCATCATGCTGTTTAGGTTCGCCATCGCTTTCCTCCCAAGGAGCAGGCGTCTTTCAATTTCACGGCTGCCGTCACCGTCTGCAGTGACCTTGGATCCCGGGAACGTGAATTCTGTCACTGCTTCCAGGACTTCCCCTTCTATTTGCCAAGGAGTGACGGGGTCTGATGCCGTGATCTTAGCTTTTTCGGTGTTGAGTTTCAAGCCCACTTTTGTGCTCTCTCCTCTTTCACCCTCAGCAATCAGTAAAAGTCAGTAAAATCAGTTGCATCGAAACAGTTCCGTATAGAGCAGCCCCAACTTGGATAGACCAGGCGAGTCTGATCTCATCAAATCTCAAAAGCCAAGCAAGGTCAGCTGTGATCACTACTTGGATGGGAGACCGCCAAGGAATTCCCAGGGTCACTATGCAGAGGCGGGCAACGACAAATGACCTCTTGGACATCTCTTGCCCTGAAAACCCCACGGAGTCACCATGAGTTAGCTGCGATTTGATGGCTCAATAAATACATACAAAGAAAGAAAAAGGAGCAGCTGGTGGAGTGAAATAACTGAAGAATTAGAATTAGAAAATTGGACCTTCCGGTCTGCAGCTCAGCATCTTATACCTTGTGGCTCATAGCCACGGAGGGACCTCTGCTCCACCTGTTTACCCAGTTCCCTCTTGAAGCCATTCAGTAAGCAGTCAGTAAAAGTCAATAAAGTTTGTAAAACGCCATGAGAACGTAAACAGTTCAGTATAAAGCAGCCCCGGCCTGGATAGACCAGGTTTTGGAAGTTTTAGAAGCCCCTGGCATAAAGAACCCATGGCATTTGGGCCAAGCTAGGCATAATGATAGATTCACGGCTGCCACCAAAAATAGCAGCTCTGCATCTCACTTCCTGCTGCTCCTCGAAGGTCTGGTAGAACACATCCCCTGACACTACAGTGTCCTGCGTTTCTTGGACCATGCCTTTGAGCAAGGAAAGGCTTTAGCATCCCATTTAGGCGAGAGGCATCAGCCATTTTAGGCATGAGCCAGTTGGGTGTAGTAGTTGTGTGCGGACTCTAATCTGGGAGAACAGGGTTTGATTCCCCACTCCTCCACTTGCACCTGCTGGATGACCTTGGGCAAGCCATAGTTCTGGCACAGCTGTTCTTGGAAAAGAGCAGTTTCTGTCAGAGCTCTCTCAGCCCCACGTACCTCACAGGGTGTCTGTTGTGGGGAGGGGAAGGGAAAGGAGTTTGTAAGCCGCTCTGAGACTCCGAGTGAAGGGCGGGGTATAAATCCAATCTCTTCCTCCTCCTCCTCCTTCTTCTTCTTTGAAAAGTACTGGGTTCGACGCATGGAGGACTCGGACCACAACATGCATCCAGACACATTTATTGTACTTCACAACAAGACACACAGAATGGCCCTGCAAGGCCAACTATATACACTCCACCTGGCACACCTCTGTCCCTATTGGAAGGTTTGAATCTCCCGCCAAGGGTGTCACAGTAGAGCCAGGGAGGCAGGCAGACAGGGGGAGTCACAATACAAAGCCAAAGGTCAGCCGGGAGAGCAGTCAGCAGAGCATTAAACAAGTCCCAAAACACCAGACAAAGCCGTAGTCAAATGTTACCAGAGGTCAGAGTACAGGGAGCAAAGCCGAGGGCGTGGTCAGGTTAACAGCTGGAAGTCAGGAGCCAGAGCAGTCCAAACACAAGCCGAGTCCAAAAGCCACAGAGTCAAACAGGAATCAAGGTGCAGAGCTTCTGGTTCTACGAACGAGGTTGCCAGCACAAATTGCTCATGGCCAGAGGCACTACTAAATAGTGCTCTGGCCCATTAACTCATTAGCACCTTTGTGTGAGGTCCTGGCTGCTGTTAAAACTCAGGGCTCAAGGATCTCCGCCCTCTTGAATGTGCTTCTTTTCGTCGGCTAGCCAGCTCCTGACGTCTCTGATCCCTAAGCCTACTTACAGGTGGGGGAGATGCAGGTGGTGAGCTGCTTATGGCCTGCTCAATCCCAGGTGCAAACCGTCCTGTAGTTGACTCAGATTGCTGTGTATCCTCCTCAGTACTTACAGTAGGTGCAGAGCCTGATGCTTCTTCAGCTCTTAAAGGCATTGAATCCTCCCCTCTTAGGCTGTCAGGAGCTGGCTCTGGGGCTGAGTCAAGGGCAGGCATGACAAAGGGTGCTACTGGTGGACTCCTGGTGGACTAGGATCCTCGGTCCCCTTTGTGTTTGGGGACCAAGCTCCCGCTTTAGCCGCGGACCCCTGGTTGCAGTCCGCGTACATAACCTTCTTCTTCTTCCTTCTTTTCTCACCCAAGCCTAGGTTTGCGCTAATCGCCCCTTAGATGAGCAGGAGTTTGCTTTCTTCTGTTTTGTGTTACATTTCCGTACGCAAGTAACGAACCTTGCTTATTTTTGCCTCCTCTCCTCGTCACGTAGGCCCTGTCTGTGGCAAACTCGCCGATCGATTGTGCGTTTCCCGGACTGCAGAGCATGGTGCCAAAGCCTTGTGCCATGAGGGTAACCAACCTGGGCCTGCTGGCCGGCATCAACCATTTACATGGGCCGGAGTTTGCCATCTCTCAGACGGTTGACGACGCGACAGGGAACGAGACTAACAAAAGTGAGTTGGACGCCTAGCGTGGTCCGTCTTTTTAGCTCAGGTAGAAGAGTGCTTTCCCAGTGATCCAGAGATTTCTCTGGGGTGTGGGGGGGATTCCCTCGTGATGCTGTCGAATTGCCTCCGGCTGGGCCACCTGCCGAGCGGATTCCCCTCTCCCAAGATAACGGACAGTGTTGGGTGGTGGATGCGTTAGCTGAACACGCGTGAAGCTGCCTTATACTGACTCTTGGTCCATCAAGGTCGGTATTGTCCACTCAGATAGGCGGCGGCTCCCCAGGGTCTCAGACTGAAGTCTTTCGGCACGTGCAGGACGCATTGGGGGGGGGGGGGGGGGGGGGAGTCATAAGAACATAAGAGACACCAATGTTGGATCAGGCCAAAGGCCCATCCAGTCCAACACTCTGTCACACAGGTGTCCAAAAATACCAGGTGCCATCAGGAGGTCCACCAGTGGGGCCAGGACACTAGAAGCCCTCCCACTGTTGACCCCCCCAAGTGCCAAGAAGACAGAGCATCAGTTGCCCCAGAGTCCCCTATCTATACCTTGTGGCTAATAGCCACTGATGGGCCTCTGCTCCATATGCTTATCTAATTCCCTCTTGAAGCCGTCCATGCTTGTAGCCGCCACCACTTCCTGTGGCAGCCGCGTGGGCGTGGCTTCCTTCACGCGCTCTAACGGGCCTCCCAAACACCCCAGGACGGGGCTGGCCTTTCCCGCTCCTCCTGCTCCTCCTCCTGCCAGTGGCGCCCCGGGAGGAAGATGGGACGGTCGGTCCCACTACTGTGGATGGTGTCAGGGCTATTGTTGATGCTTCCTCCGGGGAAGGGGGACTCCGAGCCCCAATGCAATCTGTATGCCTTGCCTGGATGCCCAAGGAACTCTAATCCAGTTCTGTGAGATTGATGGAAAAACATCTCCAAACGAGTGTATGCTTTGCTCTGTAAACAGGGAGGAAAAGCAGCATGTTCAGATTTCCAGCAGTGAGACCAGCTTCAAGGGGAGACAGTAGATATGTAACCTACTAAGAAACTGAAAAAGGTAAAGGTAAAGGTTCTCTTGCTCGAAAGCCAGTCAAGTCCGACTCTAGGGTTGCGGTGCTCATCTCCGATTCAAAGCCAAAGAGCCAGCGCTGGCCGAAGACGTTTCCGTGGTCATGTGGCCGGCATGACTAAACACCAAGGCGCACGGAACGCTGTTACCTTCCCACCGAAGTGGTACCTATTTATCTACTTGCAATTTCTTGCTTTCGAGCTGCTAGGTTGGCAGGAGCTGGAACTAGAGACGGGAGCTCACTCCGTCATGCGGCACACTCGGGTCTCGAACTGAAGAAAAGAAGCTGAAACCATCTCTTAAAAGTTGCTCCCAAGCTGCTACAACAGAAACACCCTGTTTAGCCCTCATCCAGCTTCCAACTGTGCTTAATACAGCTGTTTTATTGTTGGGGGGGGGGGAGACTGAGGTCTTTGCAGTCACTTCCCACCTGAGCCTTTCCAGCGGAGATGCAGGGGATCGAACCGGGGACCTTCTGCATGCCAAGCTCATGCTCTACCGCTGAACCACGGCCCCTCCCCAGTTTTTACTCTTGTCACTCCACCTTTGGGCCCAGCCAGCTTATCCTGTCCCTCTTCAGAGAAATCTTCCAGGAACTTCCCTCATCTTCTGAGCCTAGGGGATTGTGGGACTTTGGGACATCCTGAGCAGATGGTCCTGTCCCAGGTGGGTCGCTGTTGCCAGCAGTGCCCCCTCTAAGCTGCGGAGTCTTGTGAGCAAAAATTCCATTTTGTGAGCGGCTGGCGTTAAAGTTGTGAGCGAGCGGTTTGGCTGCTCCATCAATTAGGTCGCTCTGGAGCCCTCCTTCCTGAGCGAAGACAAAAAATGTGTCAGCCGGAGACTAGGAAATGGTGAGCTAGCTCACACTAACTCAGCTTAGAGGGAACACTGGTTGCCAGTATCTTTGGAAGAACAGACAAAGGGAAAGGAGCGTGCCCCAAACAGCCTATCTGACTTCTGGCGCTTGGGGTTGCTTTTCATTGGAGGCCTGAAGACTGAAGGGCCTCTAGAATCTACAAAATATAATATCATAAAGCACCTCAGAGATGTGTCACTGTACAATGGTGGAGCTTTAAAAAGGATAGTAAAGGTAAAGGTTCCCTTGCTCGAAAGCCAGTCGAGTCCGACTCTAGGGTTGCGGCGCTCATCTCCGTTTCCAAGCCGAAGAGCCAGCGCTGTCTGCAGACGTTTCCGTGGTCTTGTGGCCGGCATGACTAAACGCCAAGGCGCACGGAACGCTGTTACCTTCCCACCGAGGTGGTACCTATGTATCTACTTGCAATTTCTTGCTTTCGAACTGCTCGGTTGGCAGGAGCTGGAACTAGAGACGGGAGCTCACTCCGTCATGCGGCACACTCGGGTCTCGAACTGCTGATCTACTGACCTTCCACAGCCTGCAGTTCAGCGTCTTAAACCACTTGAGCCACCACAGCTCAAAAGGATTACGTGGTGTCTAAAAGGACAGGAGCTCCTTTGGGTGGAGTAAGGCTTCCCGTTTTGCTGAGCGGAGAAGTGGAATAGAAAGCGGTGCATTCTGACTCAGCTGACTATCTACGGCAGGTTTCAGCAGGGAGCTGGGTTGGCCTGCAACAGGAACCACAAGGGTAAGAAAGAAGGGCCAATATTAAAAACCTAGTTGAAACTTATAATATACAAAAATACAGATGAATTAGAACATCTTCCAAGTTAGGTCCAAAAAAGGACCTGTGTGAGAGCCAGTTTGGTGTAGTGGTTAAGTGCGCGGACTCTAATGTGGGAGAACCGGATTTGATTCCCCACTCCTCCACTTGCACCTGCTGGATGACCTTGGGCAAGCCATAGTTCTGATAAGAGCTGTCCTTGAAAAAGAGCCGTTTCTGTCAAGAGCTCTCTCGGCCCCACCTGCCTCACAGGGTGTCTGTTGTGGGGAGGGGGAGGGAAAGGAGTTTGTAAGCCGCTCTGAGACTCCTTTGGGTAGTGAAGGGCGGAGTATAGATCCAATCTCTTCTTCCTCTTCTTCATCTCAGAGCTAGAGTGCTCTCAAGCAAATGGCAGTCATGATGTCACTTTTGACTGCTCTTTGCTTGAGGGCACTCTAGCTCTGACTTTGATAGCCACACAGGTGCTTTTTGGACCTAAATTGGAAGATGTTCTAATTCAGCAGCTGCGCATTTGGCACCAGACGCACGACTTTCATCTTTTGAGGCCTCACAAACATCTTTGTCTTGTGTCTGTTGTCCTTGCTGTTTAACCTTCCTTTTCTTGGTCCAATATTCACTTATTCACTTACTGGGTATCTTATTGAAATATGTATTATAGTTACGTGTACCTCAATATTGTTTGACCTCTGAAGAAGGCCCTGATCGGGCGGAAACGCGTCAGGTCATGTGTGTCAGCCCCTGTGCTTCGGCCACCTTTACTTGTTTACGAGGCTTTCATTGGGCCCAGGGGTCATTTCGTAGAAAAAGAGCTAGGGGGACTCATTAGCATAACTCATTAGCATATGCCACACCCCCTGACATCACCGGAAGTGTGTCCTCCCCACAGCCGGCAGCGACCTCCAGCGGGCACCAGCAGGGAGCTCCAGGCCCCGCCCTCCCGCACCTCACCCGGGGGGATGGCGTCCCCCTGCGTCCCCCCCCAAATGACCCCTGATTGGGCCCCTTCTATGTTTTCAACTGTCTTTCTAATAAATACATGTGTTTTTGTATATTATAACTTTCAACTAGGTTTTTTATACTGGCCCTGTCTTTGACTTCTTTCTTACCCGTGTGGTTCTTGATTCCAGTTTTTGGGTCAGGTTTGTTTTCCCCTCCCTGTGTCTCACTTTGGCCTGCAACAGAGCAGCTAGATTCGAGAACAGTAGCGCTTTAGAGATCGATGAGATTTTCGGGGTACGAATTTCGAGGGCCATACCCTTAAAAGATCATACCCAGAAAATCTCGCCAGTCTCTAAGTCACTCCTGGATTCGAGTGTAGCTGTTCTGTCTGTGGCACGTGTACCTTCCCTATATTGACTTCCTTCCCCCAGTCTAGAAGGTTAAGATTGGAGAATGCCAGTGACGCAATTTTGCTTTCAGTTAGGAAACCTAAGAATGCGGGACTGGGAGCGAGCAATCCACGGAGCATCCATGCAGAAATAGCCATCAGGCAAGCCAAAGGGGCCTCGGCGACTCTTCCGAGCCATGGGACGTCGCAGAGCGGTCCTTCCCGAATGACCTAAGCCTGCCTTCCCAACAAGAAAAATCACAGTATGTGAGACTTTAGGCAGCAATATGTATGATCCTCTTTTTCTGCCCCCTGCTCTAATCACTTTGCATTGTACCTTTGCATCCTGACTGCCTTCCTTGCAACAGAGAGCCAGTTTGGGGTAGTGGTTAAGAGCGGCAGGCTCTAATCTGGAGAACCGGGTTCGATTCCCGACTCCTCCATGTGAAGCCAGCTGGGTGGCCTTGGGTCAGTCACAGTTCTCTCAGAGCTCTCTCAGCCCCTAAAAACAAGTCTAGCTTGCCACCTTGTGGTGCATAATGCTAAGAGCTAGAACTTGTGACTGCCAGACAATCTTAGGATCTTCTGACTTTTCTGCACACAATTGCCATATGATAATTATTAATTATTATCTTTGCAACATCCTTCCCACCTTCCAGTTTGGTGTAGTGGCTAAGTGCGCAGACTCTAATAAGGGAGAACCGGGTTTGATTCCCCCACTCCTCCACTTGCACCCGGCTGGATGATCTTGGGCAAGCCATAGCTCTGTCAGAGCTGTTCTCTCAAGGACAGTTCTGGAAAGAGTTCTCTCAGCCCCACCTACCTCACAGGGTGTCTGTTGTGGGGAGGGGAAAGGAAAGGAGTTTGTAAGCCGCTCTGAGACTCCGAGTGAAGGGTGAGGTATAAATCCAATCTCTTCTTCTCGCTGGGAGATAGGGGCTCCGGGATCTCAGTTTCTACTTGTATATGAGCTCTGACTCTTGAAAGCTTATACCCGGGCAACCTTATTGGTCTCTTAGGTGCAGACCAACGTGGCTAGCCTACTGAAATGATCTTCTGATCCCTCAGCACGGTGAATTTATATTTGAAAGATTCTCAGGACCATAGAGTTCCTGGGAATTCCTAGAGCTGCCCTATGACACTTCCTGGGTTGTAACAAAAGTGACATAACACCACATCCGGCATGGTGCCCCCGCCCCCCAAATTCCTCACCCGCATCCCTCCCACCAGTTGCAACCCTAGCCAGAGGCTCCTAGGGGAGCGTGAACGATGGCTAGGAAAGTGTGAATGGAAATTCACAATGGAGCTCAATTACTCTTTCATGCGGTGTCAATGTCTAGCGGGGCTGCATCTGCGCATTGTTTGAAGTTGTCCTGGTCTTTGTGCAAGAGCAACCATTTGTTACCAGATTGTCTTACCCGCACACGGGAAAATCCAGTTGCAAATTATTGCCATCGCGCAATGGTAGCACAGTAGTCAACGATGTTGGAATCAGGTTGGAGGTTGGAATTAATAATTTGTGACTGTTCTGATATCGACTGTCCATCTGTCTTTTTCAGGAAACCGGGCAAGACTTCCAGACCCAACAATCCTATAAATAGCTGGGAGAGCGACAGACTCTAGTTTGACATGGAATTTAGCCGGGACGAGCACTCCGCATGTTTGAGTTCTGCCACAGAATTGGTTCCCCCCCCCCCATTTCACATTTTTATATTGCAGATCACAGCCTTAAAATATTAAAGAGCCAATTAGGTTTCTTAAAGTTGATGAAGTACCTAGTTTTTATGATCAAAATATTCTGGAGGAAATTCCGCTCATAAAGGCAAATGAGGTGAGACGATCGGTCGTGTGATTCTCTCTCCCAATCATTTGAGGGTGTTTCCATCGTATCGCAAAGCAGCCTTTGCCAGGATCCAGGTTCACATGATATCGAAATCCTTACTCCCTCACCCACCTTCCAAGCCATGAGGAGAAGGGGGTAAGATTCGTGGAGAGAAAATCAGCTGAGGTGAAATGCATTTTGGGGCAGAAAAATTGCTGGAAGGGCAAGGGTTAACCTCCACTTCCCCCCCCCATCCTCTCTTCAGATTGGCCATCTCAAGGACCGCTTTGCAAATGCAAACACAGCAGAATTGCATCATCCGTCCTTATATCGTAATAAATTTCAACCACACTATTGTGTACTAGGGGCTTGCTTATCAATGGACTTGGAAAGAAATGATTCAGGGAAGTGAGCGTTATCATGAGATTTACTGTGCTGTTGCAGACGAGATGATCTGGATTTCTCCAGTTTTGCCAGATTTATATTTTTATTTCTCACCGTGGCCTTCTGCAGTTGTTTCCCGGCTTTCGTGGTTCTGGGAGAACCATCGGTAACTTTCATTCAGTATACGTTGAAGAAGCTCGATGTAAAGCACTGCTCCAAAACCAGCCATTTCTGCGCCTTTCTTTTACTATGCAGACAGGATGGCTGGGGGAACCTTATTCAAGGGACTATAAAAGCCGGCCCTTTAGTTCAATTCTTTTGAAACTTAGGGAGCCTTTAGAAGACACAGTGGACTAGGTTTCCTGATATTTTGATACCAGTTGGTGAAAAAAAAGGTCAGGAAAATCTGTAGCTTTCCCTGCATGGAAAACAATAGGCAGGCATCCAGTTAGGGTTGCCAGACTCCCCAGTGGAGACAGGGATCCCTTGGTGCCAGACCCCACCTCCCCACCGCCGATGAACAAAAAAGAGGGGAAATGCTCCCGCGTGCAGTGATGTGTCTACGTAACTGTCCACATGACCCAGAAGTGATGCCAAATTTACCACAGAGCTTTTGCTCAAATACCAGAGCGTTTCTCCGGCGCCCCGGAAGTGGTAGTGTCACTTCTGGGTCATGTGGGCAGTGATGTAGACACTTCACTGTAATTGGACTGGCCTCCGTGATGCTCCTGGGAGAGCCAGTTTGGTGTAGTGGTTAAGTGGATGGACTCTAATCTGGGAGAACCGGGTTTGGTTCCCCACTCCTCCACTTGCACCTGGCTGGATGACCTTGGGCAAGCCATAGTTCTGTCAGAGCTGTTCTTGAAAAAGAGCAGTTTCTGTCAAGAGCTCTCTCAGCCCCACCTACCTCACAGGGTGCCTGTTGTGGGGAGGGGAAAGGAAAGGAGTTTGTAAGCCGCTCTGAGACCCCTTTGGGGAGTGAAGGGCGGGGTATAAATCCAATCTCTCTCCTCTCTATCCCCCGCCGGTGGACCTGACAACCCCTACATACAATCCACTGTTATGAAAACAGAAATGAAACCCGATGCATCTCCACGATACAACACTACTTCCAAGAACTCTTAAGCCCGACACACCTTCCCTTTCCTAAATTACAATGCAGAATTAAAACGGTAATTTCCCCAGTGCACACACACGATCACTGTAGAAATAGTGAGGGATTGGGTATTGGGGTCCAGTAGTTCACACCAGTGAGAATAAGAGAAGTCCCGAAAGTGTGGGGGCAGACATTGGGAGAGTCTCCGTGAGTACCTGGGAGGCCCAAACCAAGTGTAATGAAGACCATGGATCTCCAGCCATCTTGGTAAAAGTGTGGTGCCGTGGTCAAGTGCGTGGACTCTAATCTGGGAGAACCGGGTTTGATGCCCCTCTCCTCCACTTGCACCTGCTGGATGCCCTTGGGCAAGCCATAGTTCTGTCAGAGCTCTCTCAGCCCCACCTACCTCACAGGGTGCGTGTTGTGGGGAGAGGAAGGGAAAGGAGTTTGTAAGCTGCTCTGAGACTCCTTTGGGTAGTGAAGGGCGGGGAATAAATCCAGTCTCTTCTTCTTTTACCTCACAGGGTGCGTGTTGTGGGGAGAGGAAGGGAAAGGAGTTTGTAAGCTGCTCTGAGACTCCTTTGGGTAGTGAAGGGCGGGGAATAAATCCAGTCTCTTCTTCTTTTACCTCACAGGGTGCGTGTTGTGGGGAGAGGAAGGGAAAGGAGTTTGTAAGCTGCTCTGAGACTCCTTTGGGTAGTGAAGGGCGGGGTATAAATCCAATCTCTTCTTCTTCTAAATTTCATATGCATGCCTCCCTCATTTGGATAGAATCCCCAAGGGGAAGGGATTTAACTCTTGAGTCCCTACTTGGTTTGAACTAATCAATTTACTCGTTGAAACTGGACTCCCTGCCCTGTAATAATTATGTTGTGGGGGGGGGGGAGCTGTGTTCTTTAAAAACCTGTCTTATTTCTTTTTCCCCCTTTTTTTAAATTTAAGTTGGGAATCTGGTTGTGCCTAGCAAAACTAAGCTGAGGGAAAAATTAAATCCCTTCGCCCTTCCCTCACATGCCAAGTCAAAATCAGAGCTGCTCTCACCTGATGGATCCTTGATTTTTGCTTACACCTGTTTTGAGTTTTTTAGATATTTTCCACTTTCAGTTAAGACTGAAATGAACCGGTGTGTGTGTGTGAAATCTGCCAATATTAGTATCTACAATTATGTCATAAATCAAAGTCCTATCATACAACTCTGGGAATTAATGCTGACATATCTTGGGTTTACGTTCACCTCCAAAGAAGTATAAGGTGTCTTGTCACTCATAGTACACTGGCTCCCCACCCCCCCATACACACCCTGTAGTTGACCAAAGTCACAAAATCGGATGATCCAGAGAGTCTAAAAAACAGAATCGAAGCAAAGCAAACTGTTAACATGACACATTAAATGAGGCCCAATGACATAGTAGGATCCAACTTACAGCAAACCCTACACAGTAGTACAGAATCATAGAGTCATAGAATCAGAGATTTGGAAGGGGCCATAGAGGCCAGTCCAGGCCTGTATCTATGGTAGGGCATTTCGGGGCCACACGCTCTCACTTCTCAGCCACACCCCACAACTTTTGGTTCCGAAAATCCTTTTAAAATGTTTTTGGCTAAACTTCAGCAGTGGGCACCTGTTGTGGGGAGAGGAAAGGAAGGCGATTGTAAGCCGCTTTGAGACTCCTTAAGAGGTGGAGAAAAGCGGGATGTAAGAACCCTGTCCTTCAATTAATGTTAGGCTGCTAAATGCTGTTCCGTGCTTTTTGTATGCCCGTGCCTTGTCCTTGTAGTATAAATAGATTTCCAGCCAAAAAGAGAAGTCAAAATGAGGAGGAATGTTCGTTGATTTTAATTGCAATTAAAATACCTGAAAACAGTTTGGCCAAACCAGCCCATCAAAAATTGACTGCTTTCTGAGCACAATAAGGAAGTACATGAAATTTTATACCCAAAGTGACATAGCTAACATTCAGGATTTTTTTCCCCCTGATATGAAACTAGAGCCCTTTTTGACCCAGACACTGCAGAGTTTTTGCCCCAAACAACTAAAACCATGAACTTTATACTTCAAGCAAATACCTCTATTGAAAAACCTATCTTTTGCTGTACCAGCAAAATAATGTTTTCTTTTTTAAATAATTTTTATTAAAAAGTGCAAAACAGCATAACAGCAGTTTCATACATGTCATTAAAATCTATCGTTACAGTAAGTGGTAAGCCGAACAAAAGCTTATAAACCCCACTGACCCCAACAAGTTTTCACAATAATAACCTTTCTTGCAACCCTGTAATCTACAAACTAGTGAATGATGCAATAAAACCAGCTTCTATAATGGTGATCGAGCTAATGTACTGTATCCTATGAGCTTGGTTAGAAATAAAATGTTGTTTTCTTGTCTGCCAGCACCAGCTAAAAAGACACTCTAACCTACAAAAGGGAGGCCTTACCACGTAATAGGCTCTTATTAAATCCTAATAAAGTCTCTATAAAATCAGAAAAATATAAGTATATGAATAATCTGAATTTAAAAAATCATATATCCCCAGCCATACTACATGCTTGTGGGTTATTTCGTTACTGATCATGCAGCTGCTACCTTTTGGTTTTATTGTCCTTCTTTTACTTTTTGAGCTGCTTTGAAGTGGCCTTTGGAGAGGCAGCATACAAATTATCTGATTTAAGTAAAAGTTATCTCCCACCTATGCATGCTGCTTAACATGCCTTTGAATGCCCTTGATGAGATCACGTTTAGTTTTTGCCTGGCCATGAGCAAATGTTCTCTGTGCTCTTCGTATATTCAGTTTTCTTGATTTCTTTTGTTCTTTGCATCCATGGAGGCTTTGATTGACGGACTGATTTCATTTACATCATTGATAAATCCTCCTTTTATCACTGAGGCAGATTACACCATTAAAAGCAGCACAATAGAAGCAGTATTCTCTATGTGCATACAAGATACAGTAGAAAAGCTGTGTAACACATATGGTAGTTTCAAAACTGGAGAAGGCGTATGGATAATTTTTACATACACGTTATTATGTATTGCGCTGTTTTCTTGATGCACGAGAAATGCCAAGAAACACCTACAGTTTATGGGAAAATTTGGTGCATGAATAACGAATTGTTGGTTTGATTTGCACGAAGGAGAAATGAAATTGAAATAGGAAAGTTTCCAGTGGAAACAGCAAGGGAGAGAGAGATTTGAAATCATCTCTAGTTTTTGCCTCCTTTCTCACCTCGGGGAAAGAAAGGTATACAGAGCAAGGCAGGGACTACAAATCTTAGGGGACGGGGGAATGTATGGAAAAGAAACTTGCAGTGTTGGTTCATTTTTCCATATGTGGTGGACATGTGATAAAGTTAAAAAATATTAGAGTTGAATACATGAACTTTTACAAAAAGTGTTAAAAACTACGGTACCTTATACACCAGAATTATTTTTATTGAACATAACACCAGAGACGTTTAAAAAGCAAGACTTTTATCTTACTATACACATTGTGACAGCGGCAAGTATACTATATGCTAAATACTGGAGAAGAAGTGAAGTTCCGTCAAAGGGAGAAGTTATAAACAAGATACTGGAAACAGTAGAGATGGACAACCTAACTGTAATCCTAAAAGGAAACAACAAAGAAGATTTTGGGAACACATGGTCAAGGTTTTATAAATGTATAGAGGAATATAATACATAAAATTCCTAGACTAACAGCTGAACTTAAAAGATACAAAAAAATACATATATATTTGTGAGTAATATTATAATCAAAAGGTGTAAACAAGAAATTAAGTTTTTAGTCGCAGTATGAGGTCAAATGGTTACATGGGAAAATGATATAATGAATTTCTCCCATTGATGTTTTTATGTTTGTATGTTATTGTTTGTCTTATATGTATGATGAAATAAAAAAACTTTATTCTCAAAGAAAAGAAGCTTGCGATGAGCAATTCCTTCTTCTAGTTGATACGATCTTTGCATGTTAAACTGATTTTGCCAGACCCAATTCCATGGGAATGTAGGCTATTACTTCAGTCAACTAACGGGTCCCTTGTACTAGAGAAAGGTACCACCATGAACTGTGGAGCAGAAAAATGCATCCCTCAATATTTTTATGTTTGAGGTTGTGTCTTTTAAATCCTATTATTCTTTCTGTTCATTTTTTTAAAAAATATAGCTTTGAGAACACTCTTTGTTGGGAAAGTAACTAATAATTTCTATAACGATGCTAATAGAACGATGAGGGTTTTGTTCTTCCAGTGCCATTTTCACTAAAACTTTCAGCAAACGGTGCATTCCCGTTTTTACCACTATTAAATCTTTAATACCAGTGGGGAGCTGTGTTCAGCCACTTGTGAATTGACTTTGTGAACAGAAAGAATGACTACAAACTGAGATGTGACAAAGACTTTGGTCGAAACGAACAGCTAAAATCTCGAGCAAGTTCTTCTTGGTGGGACTTCGGGCTCTGGATGTGCAGCTACTGAAACAAAAAGAATATGTATTAAATTATCCATACTTTGCATAAGTATATTGAACTTGTACGGCAACTTTTTTTTCTAGAATCAAATACAGCCTTTAAAAAAATCCATGCTTTGTTTCCAGCACAAAATAAATCTCGCAACCTGTTGTGGATTTTTTTTGAATGTGGCCTGTGGTCTCTTTGGAATAGCCTTTTCTTTGCGGTTCTGGTTTAGGGAGAAAAGAAGACCCACAAATTTTGTAGAGGTCTGTGCCGCGGCAGAGCTTTCAACCCACGGATTTTGTACACGTTCCAGAAGCTTTCGCCTCTAAAAAAATTCTGCACGTTTCACCTGGCATTTAAATTCTTCTAAATGGATGTTACTTCCCCTCCTCTGATGGATTCCCTGTTGCTTCCTTAAAACACGATTTGCATAAAAGGAATTGAATAATTGATAGCTCGCAGGCGCTTGTGTGTCACCGGGTAGAGATTTGCCCACAGTCACACCAAGTCTAACACATGGCTCATAGCTTGTTTAATGGGATGGAAGCTGACAGGTCTTTCTTATACCACTGCTATGGAACTCATGGCTTTCAAATGATCTCTATGTTACTTAGATTCTTTTCTCGTTGATCTCTTGTTGCTCTTTTCCTTCCATTAACGGGAAGGTTTAATGGGAACTTTCCTGTATTCCATCAGAGAATAGACAGTTGGACTGGGGAAAAAACTGCCTGGATTCTTTTAAAATTATATTACAGAAGAAATTCTTGGCAATACAAGCGGAACGAGGTAGGGTTCCCCCCCCCCCATCTTCATACTTCTCTTCCGGTTTCTTCTGAAAGAAGGGAGTCACTTATTGAACTGAGTCAAATGTAGGAAAACAGTTTGGGGCATTTGGGCTATTTTAGCTTTCCAACATCGCTGGCCAAACTAATTTTTCAAAAAACATTAGCAGCCTGATTTAACCCACAGAGATCATATCGGAATCGACAGGTTGACAACGTGGGTTGTGGATTGTGGCCATTCTGTATTACTAAGCTTCCGGAAGAAGAAAAAATACTACGCGCCGATAACGACATACTATGATTCTGACGTTAAGCTTATCATGACGGTGCCAGAAACTCATGCAGTGTTAAAAGTGAAGTTTATTGTGTGAGCACTTAATCACGTTTCACCGCAAAAACATCAGCAATGCACCGAGTCCGAAACTGGATTTTGAAAAACAATGGATCTTCTTCGTGGTCTCTGTGCTTCACACCAATGGGTTTAGTGCGCCTGCGCTGACCCAACCGGTGCTGTAGCAAGCTCTGTTTCAAAGGATTTTCGCGCGAGTCCCACTGAGCATGCGCAGGAACCCCAGCGCGCATGCTCAGAGGGGACGGGCGCGGAGATCCCGCCAGTTCTCTCTCTACCGCCGCGTTGAAAGGACCTTCTTGCCTTTCCTCCTGACCGGATAGCTCTTACTGCCTTCGGGCCTTTACCTTATTTCTTGTTTCTTAGGATCATCCTCTATTTTATTTTCTCTACTTCAGTTTACTTTAA